>NC_091206.1:31235372-31252872 GCF_040958095.1 Procambarus clarkii | reverse complement strand
AAAGAAGATGATTCTATTAAGGAAGAGCCAACTTCAATATGTAAGAGAATTTAAAAAAGTATTCCTCCAGAGGGACATGATGAGGGAGGAGACAGCAATGGCGCCAGAAGCAAAGAAGAAATGCAGGGTGAGAGGGGAAAACCAGGAAATCACTGCTCCCAACACAACATCCCCAGAGGTGAGGGGGGAACCCACAACCAGCCACCCAGAAACACAAGAGAGGAGGGCAACCACACCACCCTCCTCTGCATAGAGAACCACCCAGCCCCGAACCCTCCCTGCTCCCACTCAAAAGCTCAGCCAAATCTCCCTCCCCCCACACCCCATTCCCACCCTTCTACCCATCCCCTCCTCTCACCATGTCCCCCTTCCCCCCTTTTCCTTCCTGGCCTCCATCCCCCTTCATCCCATACCCTCCCTGTCCCCCTCCCCCCCTCCTTTACTTGACTCCCTGCCCCTCACCCCAGTATTCTCTGAGACCCTGTTATCTACCTCACAATTCCTCACACCCATGGAACAGCTTCCCCCTCTCTCAGAACACTCACCATGGAGGCGATTTGAGAAGGGACAGAAGAAAATGAGCCTCAAGGTACTGTACACTAACATAGATGGAATTACAAATATAGAAAATGAACTTGGAGAATGGGTACTTGAAGAAAACCCAGACATAATAGCACTCACAGAAACAAAGCTAACGAAAACGATAACAAATGCAATGTTCCCACAGGACTATTATGTTATGAGGAAAGAGAGAGAAGGAAGAGGTGGTGGTGGTGGTGCAGCTCTGCTGGTAAGAAAAGGCTGGGATTTTGAGGAGATGGTTATTCAGGGCTGCGAAGGTTTCAGTGACTACATAGCAGGTACCATAACAACTGGAGGACAAAAATTTATAGTCATAGTCATATATAATCCACCGCCAAATGACAGAAGACCCAGACAGGAATATAATAAAAACAACATGGCCACCATTAACATAATAAAAAGAGCAGTTTCTGTTGCTAGCAGAAATGGATCTGGACTACTAATCATGAGTGCCTTCAACCACGGGAAGATTGATTGGGAGAACAGAGACCCGCATGGAGGACCAGAAACATGGAGAGCTAAGCTGCTGGACGTGGCAACAAGAAACTTTCTAAGCCAGCACCTCAAGGAACCAACAAGAATGAGAGGAGAACATGAATCAGCTATGTTCGATTTGATATTTACCCTAAATGAGTGGGATATAAGGGAAGTTAGGATGGAAGCACCCTTTGGAATGAGTGACCACAGTGTGTTGAATTTTGAGTACCTGGTAGAGCTAGGCATTATCTCCCTCAAAAAAGAACTAGGAAACAAAAGACTGGCATACCGAAATGGAAACTATGAGGAAATAAGAAGTTTCCTGAGGGAAATACTATGGGACAGATCTCAGAGCTAAGTCTGTACAACATATGATGGACTATGTCACCCAAAAGTGTCAGGAGGCAGTAAATAGGTTCATCCCAGCCCAAAGGGAAAAATCCGAGAAGCAAAAGAAGAATCCATTGTATAATAGGGCATGAATGGAAGCAAAGGGACTGAACAAAAGGGCGTGGAGGAACATCCAGAATAACAGAACACCAAAAAGCAGAGAGAGATACCAGAGAACCAGTAATGAGCATGTTAGGGTGAGAAGAGAAACAGAAAAATTATGAAAATGATATAGCAACAAACCCACGACCAAACCAAAGACACTCCACAGTCACATCAGGAGGAAAACGACAGAGAATAACAAAGAGGTGAGTGAAGAACTCAACAAGAGGCTCCAGGAGGGCTTCACAATAGAACAAGGTGAGGTCACTGTGCTAGGAAAAAGGGAAATAAACCAGGCGGCCTTGGAAGGGTTCGAAATTACGAGAGAGGAGGTCAAGAGACACCTGCTGGATCTGGATGTTAGAAAGGCTGTTGGTCCAGCTGGGATCTCACCATGGGTACTGAAAGAGTGTGCAGAGGCACTTTGCTTGCCACTCTCTATAGTGTATAGTAGGTCACTGGAGATGGGAGACCTACCTGAAACATGGAAGACGGCGAATGTGGTCCCAATATACAAAAAGGGCGACAGGCAAGAGGCACTGAACTACTGGCCAGTGTCCTTGACTTGTATACCATGCAAGGTGATAGAGAAGATCGTGAGAAAAAACCTAGTAACATATCTGGAGAGCAGGGACTTTGTGACAAATTGCCAACATGGGTTCAGGGAAGGTAAATCTTGCTTGTCAGGCTTAATTGAATTCTACGACCAGGTGACAAACGTTAAGCAAGAAAGAGAAGGCTGGGCAGACTGCATTTTCTTGGATTGTCAGAAAGCTTTGACACAGTACCAAGGGGAGTGAGGGTTGAGTGAGCAGTTGAGTGGGGGAAGGGTGGGTGAGGGGTAGGGAGGGTTTCTATGCAGAGGAAGGTGGTGGTGTTGCCCTCCCCTCTGGTGTTTCTGGGATGCTTGTTGTAGGTTCCCCTCTTGTTTCTGGGACTGTTGTGTTTGGAGCTGTGATTTCTTTGTTTACTCCTCTCTCCCTGCACTTCTTCCTTGCTTCTGTCATCATGGCTCTCTTCTCCTTCATTCAGTCCCTCTGGAGAAATACAGAGGGAAATACTTTTTTGTATTCCTCCAGAGGAATTCTTCCAGAGGAATTTTGTATTGCACACATTGTATTGAGTGTGTGTATGTTTGTGTGTGTGTGTACTCACCTAGTTGTGCTTGCAGGGGTTGAGCTCTGGCTCTTTGGTCCTGCCTCTCAACCGTCAATCAACAGGTGTACAGATTCCTGTGCCTATCGGGCTCTATCATATCTACACTTGAAACTGTGTATGGAGTCAGCCTCCACCACATCACTTCCTAATGCATTCAATTTGTCAACCACTCTGACACTAAAAAAGTTCTTTCTAATATCTCTGTGGTTCATTTGGGCACTCAGTTTCCACCTGTATCCCCTAGTGCGTGTGCCCCTTGTGTTAAATAGCCTGTCTTTATCAACCCTGTCGATTCCCTTGAGAATCTTGAATGTGGTGATCATGTCCTAACTCTTCTGTCTTCCAACAAAGTGAGGTTTAATTCCCGTAGTCTCTCCTCGTAGCTCATACCTCTCAGCTTGGGTAGTAGTCTGGTGGCAAACCTTTGAACCTTTTCCAGTTTAGTCTTATGCTTGACTAGATATGGACTCCATGCTGGAGCCGCATACTCCAGGATTGGTCTGACATATGTGGTATATACTCTTCTGAAAGATTCCGTACACTAGTTTCTAGAGGCCGTTCTTATGTTAGACAACCTGGCATATGCTGCTGATGTTATCCTCTTGATATGAGCTTCTGGGGACAGGTCTGGCGTGATATTAACCCGCAGGTTTTTTCTCTCTGAATCTTGAAGTAATTCATCTCCCAAATGATACCTTGTATCTGGTCTCCTGCTTCCTACCCCTATCTTCGTTACATTACATTTGCTTGGGTTAAACTCTAACAACCATTAGTTCGACCATTCCTGCAGCTTGTCCAGGTCTTCATGAAGCCTCAAGTTGTCCTCCTCTGTCTTAATCCTTCTCATAATTTTGGCATCGTCAGCAAACATTGAGAGGAATGAGTCTATACCCTCTGGGAGATCATTTACGTATATCAGAAACAGGATAAGTCCGAGTACAGAGACCTGTGGGACTCCACTGGTGACTTCACGCCATTCTGAGGTCTCACCCCTCACTGTAACTCTCTGCTTCCTATTGCTTAGGTACTCCCTTATCCACTGGAGCGCCCTACCAGTTACTCCTGCCTGTTTCCCCAGCTTATACATCAATCTTTTATGGGGTACTGTGTCAAAAGCTTTCCGACAGTCCAAAAAAATGCAGTCCGCCCATCCTTCTCTTTCTTGCTTAATCTTTGTCACCTGATTGTAGAATTCTATCAAGCCTGTAAGGCAAGATTTACCTTCCCTGAACCCATGTTGCTGGGTTGTCACGAAGTCTCTTCTCTCCTGATGCATTACTAGTTTTTTTCTCACAATCTTCTCCATCACTTTGCATGGAATACAAGTTAAAAACACTGGCCTGTAGTTTAGTGCCTTTTGTCTGTCATCCTTTTTGTATATTGGTACTACATTAGCAGTCTTCCATATTTCTGGTAGGTCTCCCGTTTCCAGTGACCTACTATACACTATGGAGAGTGGCAAGCAAAGTGCTGCTGCACACTCTTTCAATACCCATGGTGAGATTCCTTCCAGCCCAACAGCTTTTCTCACGTCCAGCGCTATTATGCGCTTCTTGACCTCATCTTTTGTAATTTCGAACCTTTCCAAGGTCACCTGGTTTGCTGCCACCTCTCCTAGCGCCGTGAATTCTCCCTGTTCTATTGTAAAGACCTCGTGGAACCTTTTGTTGAGTTCTTCACACACCTCTTTGTCATTCTCTGTGTACCTGTCCTCGCCAATCCTAAGTTTCATTGTGGGATATCTAGGGCTTGACTCAATTATTCAATTATTTACTTATTTAATTTAATAACGAAGGACCACCCACTTTTGAGAAAAGAGGGAAAACTAATAAAAGTGATCATTAGAATAACACTAGAGAACCAGTGTCTATGGACAATTATTAGAAAGGATAATCACTTGAAATAATGAATAGACTGTATGATTACTTAACTAAAGTGAGAGCCTCAAACACCTACATTGGGGGGGGGGGTATTACTAGAACTTCATATACGTCTAGGAACTAGTGTGGTTCGTCACCAATTCATTGCTGAGTAAATAATATTATGATCTAAAATACTGTAGATTCAAATATGTAAACTCAAATTATAAATATTGATGATTATTAAATTACGGAGCAACCGTCTAAGCAAACACATGTACTTCCAATCATCATATCTGGTAATAATATTTAATATAATGATCCTACAAAATTTGTATAAGAACTAAATTGGAAGAATTAAATTGGTACAAAGAGTCTTCGCTTTAAGACGATTTCTATGACATCGCTTTGTGATTCGTCCTCGTGATCTCAGCATCTCCACATAGAAGAAATTAGAGGTGAATAGCACGAATGAAGAAAACGACTCGATGACTCCTCACATACGAGCTGGAAATTAAAGAATATTAAGTAGCATTGGAATAGGCTACTTTTAATCTCAATATTCATGAAAATGGAAGAAATGCCGATGTGGTACTAACGTTGGATATGGGGTCGTCTCACTTTGTAACGACAGACTACTCACAAATATACGATCTTAAATGATGCATCAAGAAAGAAACTATACTTAACGTGAGTGTATATAATACTGAAGTCTGCCGATATCGCGTCTGCCAGTCCCAAACGTTCACGTCGTTGTACGCGTATTTGTGGGTTTTGGCTTTAATTATAGACGCGTTATTGGTTGGCTGAGCACTATGGAGCACGTGGAAGAATAATTATTCACTATTAGTTGGGTATCAGTGTAATTCTTGCTGATAACTCCCAATCGCCACGTGTCTCGCCACTCTTCACGCCAGGACCCTCCTCTCTCCTCCGTTGTCCAGGCACGCTCGCTCAACAATGGCGTCGCCGCCTCCCTCAACCCGGCTCTCGCATTCACCACAGAATTTATTAATCACGAATAATTCCTTTTCGCACGATTATGGATGAAATAATTTAATGAGGACTGGGTTGCAATTATAGGGGTTTAAATATTATCGCATTCTCGTTTTATGGTGTTAAACGAGAAATAGAGAAGATTTTATTTCTCTTTATGACATTCGTGTGAGATTGAAGAAAATGTTACTACAGAATAATTTAACTAATAACTCTCGATTCAAGATTATTGGGAGTAATGTTATCCGTAAGTAATTATCACACGGAATACTGATGTTTTTAGAGAACCACATTCAATTCTCTAACACATTGGTAATAAATGTGTTTAACTAGACATTATCTGACGCAATGTTGCTGCTCTCTTTCGTGAGAATTATAGCATTAATACGCAGATGCAATGGTTAGTTTATGTAGACACTACTGTTAGTAAATTTAGTGACTACTGTAGTTTGTATATAATAATAATGATTTATTATAATACAATAGTAGCCTATTAGTGTTGGAAATTTCCAACATTCATCACCTGTTCCTTCACTGTTGTCTTCCTCCTGATGTGACTGTGTAGTAACTTTGGTTCGGTCTTGACTTTATTAGCTATATCATTTTCATACCTTTTCTCAGCTGCTCTTCTCACACTAACATGCTCGTTCCTGGTTCTCTGGTATCTCTCTCTGCTTTCTGGTGTTCTGTTATTACGGAAGTTCCTCCATGCCCTTTTGTTCAGCTCCTTTGCTTTCATACATTCCCTATTAAACCACGGATTCTTCTTTTGCTTCTCTGTTTATTCCTGTCAGGCTTTGACAAACGTGCTTACAGCCTCCTGACACTTTTGGGTGACATAGTCCATCATGACTTGTACGGACTTGGTTCTGAGTTCTGTGTCCCAATGAATATCCCTTAGAAATTTATTCATCTCTTCATAGTTTCCCTTTCGGTACGCCAGACTTTTGTTTCCCAGTTCTTTTTTAGGGGTGATAATTCCTAGCTCAACCAGGTATTCAAAGCTCAATACACTATGATCACTCATTCCCAATGGGGCTTCCAACTTAACTTCCCTTATACCCGACTCATTTAGGGTAAATATCAGTTCGAGCAAGGCTGGTTCATCCCCTCCTCTCGTTCTTGTCGGTCCCTTGACGTGTTGACTTAGAAGGTTTCTTTTTGCCACATCCAGCAGCTTAGCTCTCCATGTGTCTGGTCCTCCATGTGAGTCTCTGTTCCCCCAATCTATCTTCCCATGGTTGAAGTCTCCCATGATTAGTAGTCTGGATCCGTTCCTGCTAGCCACGGAAGCTGCTCTCTCTATTATATTGATGGTGGCCAAGTTGTTTCTATCGTATTCCTGTCTGGATCTTCTGTCGTTCGGTGGGGGGTTATATATGACTACTACTATAATTTTCTGTCCTCCAGTTGCTATGGTGCCTGATATGTAGTCACAGAAACCTTCACAATTCTGAATTACCATCTTATCAAAACTCCAACCTTCTCTTATTAGCAAAGCCACACCACCTCCTCCTCTTCCCTTCTCTCTCTTTCCTCACTACATAGTAGCCCTGTGGAAACACTGCATTTGTTATGGTTTTCGTTAGCTTTGTTTCTGTGAGTGCTATTATGTCTGGGTTTCCTTCTAGTGTCCATTCTCCGAGTTCACTTGCTTTATTTGTAATCCCATCTGTGTTAGTGTACATTGCCTTGAAGCTCACTTTCTTCTGGTCATTTTCTTGTTCCCTTCTTGGCGAGCATTCTGCTGGTGTGAAAAGTTCTTCCGTGGGTGAGAAGATCTGTGAGGTGGTTTGCAGGGTCTCAGAGGATTTTGGGGTGGGGGGTGGTGGTATAAGGGAAGGGGGGACAGGTAAGGTGTAGGGTTAAGGAGATAGGGGGGGGACATGGAGGATGTGGGGTGAGGGGGAGGAGGGATAGGAAGGGTATGGGATGAAGGGGGAGTGGGGACAGGGGGGGGGAAAGGTGGGAGGGGGGACATGATGGGAATGGGAGAGGGGTGACAGGGTCAGAATGGGGTTGGGGGGAGGGAGGGTTGGATGGGGGCAGGTACGGTGAGGGAAAGGGAGGGTTTCTATGCAGAGGGGGGTGGTGGTGTTGCCCTCCCCTCTGGTGTTGCTGGGATGCTGGTCTTGGGTTCCCCTCTTGTCTCTGGGACTGTTGTGTTGGGGGCTGCGATTTCCTGGTTTAATCCTCTCTCCCTGCGCTTCCTCCTTGCCTCTGCTGCCCTGGCTCTCTCCTCCTTTGTCCTGTCCCTCTGCACGAATACTTGTTTGTATCCCTCCAAACTTCTCTTCCCTTCAAACTCTCTCACTTCTCTCCCAAGTTAGAGAGAGGCCATGAGGCCAAACACATGATCTCTGGCCGTAAGCTGGTAGGGACTACCAGCTGGTCGACGTTAGCCCAATCGTCTTCTTCCTTTAACTTTCTGGGTCTGAATCTACGATAGAAGATATGATTATCTAAGAAAAGCCCAGAGATAGAATCTGATTGAGTCTGGGCCTGAAAGAATACAGGTGTTAGAGATAGATCTTTTATCTGCAACTTACGGAACTCCACCAAGATGAGATTCGGTGGGAGGCCCTAAGAATCTTGAGGGAAAGCTGGAGCTTCTGGTCAGTCGTGTGGCTTTAGCACGAGTCGTCAACTTGACTGGCTGGGAATTGTCCTCTGAATCGTTGGTCGAATGAACCTCCTTTGCAACGTATATCATAACAGGGTTATCCATGGAAGAGTCAAATACCTGTGGGTTGACACTGATGATGAGGGTCGTGGGATGTTGATCTTCTGCCAAGTCGTTGTCCAGGAGTAGTTGAATTCCTATCCTGGGGAAAGTATTCTCCCTGATGGTGACTTGGACTTCACCACGAATGAACGAGCAATCCAGGTGGACTCTAGCGAGAGGGTATGGAATGGTTGCAGTGAGGTGAGTGATGAGGACGGTTTCTCCGGTGTAGGTGACGTTGGGTGCAGCTGTTTTGAGGAGTATCGATTGTAGAGCAGCTGTGTTCCTCAAGATGTTCACTTGTATCCTTCCCTCCGAATCTCCACCGCTGGCAGAGACAGTTCCGGGGTTAGGTGTCTGTGGAAGAGAGAAAAATCAGAAGGGGCACATGAATATTCATAACTGATTTATGAGGTTGAGGAGGAGGTGGTTGGGCTTGTGGGCCTCACTGCTGGACTTACAGTGAGGATTGGTACACATTTTTATGGAATGCCCATACACGTTGCAGTATCCGCAGTATAAGGAGTAGTCCACATCAGCAGAACTCACTATAGCAGGACTGGACCAAGATGACGTACTGGGAGATGTGTCTGATGACGATCGGTGAATTAGTCTATAGGTGTCATCCAGCTGTGCACACTTAGTAAGGTCGGTCTCTCCTTTGTCTGAAAGGTAGCGACGTATAGGAGTAGGAACACGACGAAGGAATTCTTCCATCAAGATAAGGTTGAGGAGATCTGCAAAGATGTTGATTTGGGCTGATTCCAGCCACTTCATGTGATATCTTTTTTTTATTTTAAGCGAATTCTAAATACGTAGTAGCACTAGACTTGATGTTGTTCCTAAATCTACGTATGTAACTCTTCTGATAGAAGGTAGGCATCAAGCACTACCTGTTTCAACACAAGATAGTCAGTCTCTGTAGCTAGAGAGCTGAGGATCAAGGTAGCTCTACCTGTCAAATGAGATTTGAGAAGTACAGACCACTGATCCTGAGGTCAGCTGAGTTAGGTTAGCTAGAGCCTCAAATGAGGTAAATAATGCATCCACCTCAGTTTCTACAAAAGGCGGCATTAACTTAATGGCGTGAGAAACATTGAAATGTACCGGGAGTTTAGCTTCTGTTTCCTGGCGCTGAGTGACGTGGGAGGTTTCAAAGACAAGCTCTTGACGTCGGAGCTCTAGTCTCTCTTGGTCACGTTCACGTTCCAATGCAACTCGTTGTTCAGCGATTTGGAGTTTAAGTTCAAGTTGTTCTTTTTGGAGGGCTGCTTCTGCTTCCCGTTCTCCTACCTGAAGAGCTTCCTTCTGTCGTTCACGTTCTATGTTGGCTAACTATATCTTCAACTTTATGGCTGTCAGGGCGGCCTTATCTGCAATTAAATATTGTTCGTGCGCCGTCGATGTGAATCTGTCGTTGTCTACCAGGAAATCTAGAATCATATTATGGAGGTCAGTTTTAATGGCTCCATGAGGAGGAAAAAGGTGTTATTCAATAGTGAGAGTCAGCAGTCCCGCCTTAGTAGCACGGATCAGGGTTCCTACTTCATCTTCTGGATTATGACGAAATGCTGCGAGTTTAAATTTTGTGAATGAATTAAAGACAAGCAAAATATAGAGAATCTCCTTCTGCAAGTGAACCAACGTACGAGTTGGTAGATTGACAAAATGACGTAGCAAGACTGTCAGCTTTAACTATCCCGTGTGGAATTACAATTATAATAAGGCAAGATAAGATTATAAGAATTAAATGGAGTAATTAAATCATAAACAGTGAAACAAAATGTTTCGAGGCAGTACAAAGGGATGTAAGAATTTCTATACCCGGTACTGTACAAATGACAATGATAAGGGCAAGAGGTCTCCTATTAAGACTTGGTAATACTTAGAGTTACAATTCTTTGTTCTCTGGAAAAGAATGGTAAACTCCCTACCTGGGTAAGTATTATGATCTCTGACCTTAAGGGAGTTATGCGTAGGGGTGCAGAGTGTCAGTATTGACAAGAACTGCTGTACAGGACCCAAACGTACAGTGAAATCCTAGATGCGAAAGGAACTAAAGTCCGGTACGTCTTCCTACATTTGGAATGTAAAGATTTGAGCGTAATAGCCCGGAGACAGACCAAATAACCAGAGTACCCGAGGGGGTGATCTGTCTGAGTGAGAAACTCTGTAGGGACGAGAATAAAGTGGAAAACACAGGATATAGCAAAGATTATTAGACAACAAACCATTACGAGTATGAATTTGCGCATAAAACACCTATGTAATCTAAAGTCAACCTAACAGTCATAAATTGCTACACCTGAAATGTATAAAGTATTAGGTACACAGATAGATATATTAGACGAGGAGGGGGAGTAGCCATATATGTTAGGGACAATTTGAAATGTAGTCTCAAAGAGGGAATCAAAACTGAGCCACACACAGAAACTATTTGGATAGAAGTATACGAAAAAGCAAATAATATTATAATAGGAGTTATATATAGGCCACCAAATTTAGACAGAATGGAAGCAAAGCATCTATGGGATGAAATATCTAGAGCATCTAGTTCTAACAGTATTTATGTCATAGGTGACTTTAATTTTAGTGGAATAAACTGGGTGAACAAAACAGGGAATAGTGAAGCAGAAGATTTTCTAGAATTAATTGACGATTGCTTTCTTACGCAACACATTAAGGAACCAACGCGGGAAAATAATATTTTAGATTTAGTGTTAACTAACAGGGAAACACAAATTAATGACATCGAAATAGGGAATGAGCTAGGGAACAGTGATCACAAAGAAATCAGATTTAGCATAGAATGGAATAGACCTGTACGGGAAAATTCTGTTAAAGTGCCAGATTTTCGAAAAGCTGATTTTAATAGCCTAAGAAATTTTTTGGGTCAAATAGATTGGAAAGTCTTGGGTATGGGATGTGGGCCAGGTCTTGGAGCGAGACATGAACCCAGCGATAGGTGACGTAAAAGGGGATTTCGATGTGGATTTAATATATAACTTATTTAAGAATATTCTAAACAGAGCATAGGAACGTAGTATACCATACAAATTGAATAGATCGAATACTAATGACCCAAAGTGGATAACAAATAATTTAAAGAACCTTATAGGTAAAAAGAGAGCTCGGTACAAAAGGATTAAGAATGGGGAAGTCAGTTTAGAACAGGAATTCATACAACTGGTTAGAAATGTTAAAAAAGAGATTAGGAAAGCAAAAAGAAACTATGTAGTTCGCATAGCAGAGCAAGCAAAGTCAAATCCTAAAGTTTTTTTTCAGTTAAATCGAACTAAGACTAGGGAAAGGATAGGTCCATTAAAATCTGAGACTGGTCAAATAACGGATAATGACAAGGAGATGAGTAGTATTTTTAACAAATATTTTATATCTGTATTTACTAAAGAAGAACTTAACAATATGCCTTCAGCCGAACAAGTCTGAACAAGTTCGAGCTGGAATTGGTGATATTGTTGGAAACATGAATGATATTATGACGGGAAATGGGAACAAACGCATTATTTGTATTAGTGTAGGGAGTAATGATGTTGGGCGAGTTAGGAGTGAGGAACTAATACAGAGATTCAGGACAGCCATTGAATTAGTTAGGAGCAAGGGAGGAATCCCGATCATATGTGGCATTCTTCCAAGAAAGGAAGTGGGAAATGAATGGATGTCGAGGGCACTTGGTGTCAATTGCCGGCTGGAAAGATATTGCAAATCAAATGCAATATCTTTCATAGACAACTGGGAACACTTTTATGGAAGAAATGAAATGTATGCTCGTGATGGGGTGCATCTATCGAGGGCTGGGGTTGTTGCTGTTGCGAACTAGTTGGAACCAGTGGTTAGAGAGTGTTTGTTTGGGTTTAAACTGTTAGTAGATAGTGGTATGGGAATTGATTTGGAAGAAGGAGGTAATAAAAGTATGTGTTTCGTGGGAGAAAAGAATTGGCAAAATGATCAGGGAAAGAAAAGGACCTCAAAATAACAATTCACTTAGGATATATTACACTAACAGTAGAAGTCTAAGAAATAAAATTAATGAATTAAATGCTCTTGTCAGCACAGAAAAAATATATATTATTGCACTTACCGAAACGTGATGAATGTAGAAAATAGAGAACTATTAGCTGAATATCAGATAAATGGATTTAAACTATTTCACACAGATAGATATATTAGACGAGGAGGTGGAGTAGCCATATATGTTAGGGACAATTTGAAATGTAGTCTCAAAGAGGGAATCAAAACTAAGCCACACACAGAAACTATTTGGATAGAATTAAAACGTAAAAGCAAATAATATTATAATAGGAGTTATATATAGGCCACCAAATTTAGACAAAATGGAAGCAAAGCATCTATGGGATGAAATATCTAGAGCATCTAGATCTAACAGTATTTATGTCATGGGTGACTTTAATTTTAGTGGAATAAACTGGGTGAACAAAACAGGGAATAGTGAAGCAGAAGATTTTCTAGAATTAATTGACGATTGCTTTCTTACGCAACACATTAAGGAACCAACCGCGGGAAAATAATATTTTAGATTTAGTGTTAACTAACAGGGAAACACAAATTAATGACATCGAAATAGGGAGTGAGCTAGGGAACAGTGATCACAAAGTAATCAGATTTAGCATGGAATGGAATAGACCTGTAGGAGAAAATTCTGTTAAAGTGCCAGATTTTCGAAAAGCTGATTTAATAGCCTAAGAAATTTTTTGGGTCAAATTGATTGGAAAGTCTTGGGTATGGGGTGTGGGGCCGGTCTTGGAGCGGAGACATGAACCCAGCGATAGGTGACGTAAAAGGAGATTTAGATGTGGATTTAATATATAACTTATTTAGGAATATTCCTAAACAAATCACAGGAACGTAATATACCATACAAATTGAATAGATCGAATACTAATGACCCAAAGTGGATAACAAATAATTTAAAGAACCTTATAGGTAAAAAGAGAGCTTGGTACAAAAGGATTAAGAATGGGGAAGTCAGTTTTGAACAGGAATTCATACAACTGGTTAGAAATGTTAAAAAAGAGATTAGTAAAGCAAAAACACACTATGAAGTTCGCATAGCAGAGCAAGCAAAGTCAAATCCTAAAGGTGTTTTTTCAGTTATATCGAACTAAGGCTAGGGAAAGGATAGGTCCATTAAAATCTGAGACAGGTCAAATAACGGATAATGACAAGGAGATGAGTAGCATTTTTAACAAATATTTTGTATCTGTATTTACTAAAGAAGAACTTAACAATATGCCTTCAGCCGAACAAGTCTATGTGGGTGGGGATGAGGACAGGTTGACTAGTTTAGCAGTTACCAGGGAGGATGTAATTAAACAATTAGAAAAACTAAAACCAAACAAATCCCCCAGGGCCGGATGAAGTGTTTGCCAGGGTGCTTAAAGAATGCAAAGAGGAGCTTTCCGAGCCACTGTCTACCATATTTAATAAATCAATAGAGTCAGGCAGAGTGCCAGAGTCATGGAAGGTAGCTAATGTGGTACCAATTTTTAAGAAAGGAGATAGATCACTTGCGTCAAACTATCGACCAATTAGCCTAACGTCTATTGTGGGAAAGTTACTTGAAATCAATAATTGCAAATACAATTCGTCTCCATCTTGAAAAACATAAATTAATAAATGAGTCGCAACATGGTTTTACAAATTGGCCGTTCATGTTTAACAAATTTGCTAACTTTTTATTCCAGCATAGTTGAGGCAGTTGATAGTGGTAAGGATTGTCATGTTGTGTACCTTGACTGTAGCAAAGCTTTTGATACAGTGCCAACATGAAAGACTAATTAAAAAAATAGAAGTTCATGGTATTGGGGTGCTATAAATAAGTTGAATTCTATATTATATAATAAGTTGGGTTTACTCTATATAATACGGACAATACCCTTTTGCTCTACGCGAGGTTTCTGTCCACGCTGAGCTGGCCTTAGGACACCTGCGTTAGTCATTTGACAGATGTACCGCCCCAGTCAAACTCCCCACCTGATAATGTCCTCGGAGCGGATCGCTGCAATTATAGCTCCCATTCCAAAACCTAAAGCCCAGGAAATCCAAGACCATCTCATTAACAAGCTGTCTGGCTAAAACTGCAGAAGAATGGCTCTTAATTGAATTGAATGGAAAGCCAATCCACTATACCAAAATATGTTTGCTTACAGAAAAGGTGTTGGAACCACAGAATGCCTTACCTCCCTCCTGGATAAAATCAATGACAAACCTGGAATCCTTATTTTTCTAGACCTTGAAAAAGCCTTCGAGCTAGCCAATGCTCCAGCTACACTGTGCTGCCTTGTGGATAAGGAAATCAAAGGACACGCTCTTGCTTTTGCCAAAGGAAGCCTGCTTAACCGAGAAGCTAAAGTCAAATTCCAAGGAAAAACATCGACCTTAAAGAGGCTGGAAAATGGAACTCCGCAGGGAGGAATACTAAGCCCCTTCCTCTTCAACTGTCTCATGGAACAATTCATGAAGCTCAAGCTACCAAAAGCCAAACTTCTTAACTATGCAGACGACTTTGTGGTCATCATCAATGGCAAAGGGCAAGGAACCATGCACAAAAATGCCTAGATATTATCAGCAAGGAAGCGGAACGCATAGCAGTGAAAATAAACAGCAAAAAACAAAAGCAATGGCCGTTAAAATGAGAACTCAAGACATCAGACTGGCAATACAAGGACAAGAAATTGAGTGGGTTACCTCTTTTCAATACCTAGGAGTCATAATAGACAACCAGTTGAAATTCACTCAAGAAATTGAATATCTTCGGCAACGCTGTAAAGCCAGAAACTCAGCTTTGCGCTCTCTGACCAGTCTTAGAGAGGGTGCATCTCTACCAGTACTCAAAATGTACTACGTTCAAGCAGTTAGGTCACTCATCGACTATGCTGCTCCTGCTCTTACATCCCTCAGTGATAACCAATGGGAGAAACTGGAAGTGTCTCAAAATGATGCTCTGAGAACAATGCTGGGAGCACCTATATGGACGCGTAGAGAGAACCTTAGAATGGAAACAAATTTACCAGCATTAGAAAACAGGATGAAACAAAGGATAGCCACCATAATAGGAAAACTTACTGGAACAACCGCCAGCTGTCAATCAAAGACAGCATACAGAGATCCTTTCAGAAAAACCTACAGTATAGAACAAGCTCATGGATGGATAATGTGGTCAAGATTTTAGAGAAAATGGACATGAAATGGACCATTAAAAACAAAGGGGAAAATAGACCATATCAACACTTTCGACAGCCTCCTCCATGGGAAGAATCGACTCTAAAGATAATCATTGAAACATTATCAGTTAAAAAATCAGCATGTGACCCGCAGAGGCTCAAGGAAGTAATAGAGCAACAAATGGAAACTATCTCTAGACCCACAACGACTCACATCTTCACAGACGGATCAGTTGATCAAGAAAAAGGTTCTGCTGGGGCAGCAGTTTACACTACCAACCATGAAGCTTACTGGAGCATGAATAGTGGGTGCTCAACATTACAACAGAATTATATGCCCTGAAGGAGGCAATAAACTATACAATTGAGAATAATTTACATGATGTCATCATTCATACGACTCTAAATCTTCGCTCCAGGCATTGTTATCCAGTCAGCACAGAGATAATATACAACTCCTCACAGAAATTCAACATATAGGAAAAGATGCCCATAATCGAGGGCTGTCAATCACCCTAAATTGGATACCAAGTCACATTGGCATAAAGGGTAATGAAAAGGCAGACTCACTAGCAAAAGCTGCCACTGCTCTACCTGTTGTACAGGTTCAAATCCCTCCAAGTTTCTCACAGATAAAGGAGCAAATCAAGAAGAAAATATTCTCAACTATCAAAAGTCGCCACAGAGCCAAAGTAGCGGAAGGAAGATCCACTGCGATATGGTATGAACAAGCCACTGGTTACTCCTCTTTCAAGCCTGACAAAAAGATATCCAGAGACATTGCAGTAGCCATACACAGACTCAGACTTGGTTACAAGTGCTGCTGGGAGGTAATGAACCCAATAGTTAAAGAGTGTCACATCTGTGAAACTGAGGCAGAGGCGCCACTATTGCACTACTTACTGGAATGTGAAGCTACTGAAGCCCTGCGCATCAAACTCAACATTAATCTAACGACAGCAGCTGCATTAGATGCACATTCCACCGCGACTACAATGATTAGAAAAGCTGTTGAGGAATGGGACTCATTAGTGAGCATTCTGCATCTACATCCGCCACCAAGATAATGTTAATAAAAAAGATTAAAACCAGTGCAATAAAACAGAAGCGACAAAAATAAGCAGGGAAAAAGGAGAAGTCCTCTCCTCCAGTTTAAACTTAGACCTAAATATCACAGGAAAAAGGTTATCATGTATATCACCAAACTCAATTACGGGCTCACCATAGCCCGTGCTATATGGACACTCCGTCCTGAATAGCTAAATCTTTAACAACATAACAACATCAACTTAGTGTATAAGGGTACACCTTATCTTAGTGTATAAGGGTACACCTTATCTTAGTGTATAAGGGTACACCTTACTTAGTGTATAAGGGTACACCTTACCTTAGTGTATAAGGATGCACCTTACCCTTAGTGTATAAGGGTACACCTTACCTTAGTGTATAAGGGTACACCTTACCTTAGTGTATAAGGGTACACCTTACCTTAGTGTATAAGGGTACACCTTACCTTAGTGTATAAGGGTACACCTTACCTTAGTGTATAAGGGTACACCTTATCTTAGTGTATAAGGGTACACCTTATCTTAGTGTATAAGGGTACACCTTATCTTAGTGTATAAGGGTACACCTTATCTTAGTGTATAAGGGTACACCTTATCTTAGTGTATAAGGGTACACCTTACCCTTAGTGTATACAAAATGGAGACGAACCGATAAAAGTGCGCCAAAACCCTGAAGGCGCCAGCAGGCTGGCGATTGGCGGGCTGTGGTCACGTAACGAGATTAACCAATGAGACCCCGCCCCTGGGAGACTGTCATGTCACCGGGAGGCTGGGCTGGGGGCTTGTAGACTGCTGGGCTCTCAGAGATTCTCAGACGGCACTTGGTTGAGAACGGACTTGTGCTGGTTGTGCTCTCGAGTTCTTAGGTCCAGGAGCCTCATCCAGGGACATATCCCAGCCTGACATATTGGCAGTGACTACGGAAGACTAACACACTTCAGG
>NC_091206.1:31204781-31234872 GCF_040958095.1 Procambarus clarkii | reverse complement strand
GGGGATCGAATGAGCTAGGATTACGAGTCGGGAGCGACGTCCACTCAGCAATAAAGCCCCCTAGTTTGTGTATTGGTGCAAAAGATAATTTGGGAGGAGTTAAGGGAAAGGAATGACGTTTGGTGGCCTTGAAAGCTCTGGAGGGGAGGGGGGTTGCCAGTTATGAATTAAAATTGTTATTTTTTAAGATAGGATATATATGCAAAAGACGTTGCGGTATATAGTAAGAAAAGTGTTTCTGACTGAAGTTAGGTACTGTGTGATTGACTTGTATGTTAGGAAAAAGAATATTTATTAGAAACTTAGATAATCTTTAGAAATGTTTCTTCTTAAATAGTTGCAAATTATTGTGTGAAAAGCCTATGGTTACCGTACCTTAAACAAACACTCGTGAGCACAATTAGTCCACGGGATTCAGAGAGAGTGAGAATGAACAGCGAAATAGTAACAAAAAATGTGACAATGAGGGGAAACTATGTCATTCAAACGTTAACCATATAAATTACAGTAACACTAACTGAGCGTCTACATACATATTCCTATCAATTTATGTTAACCATTTTAGGGTTGGTTAGGTTCGGTTATATATCTACATTAGTTTTAACTCAAATGAAAAGAACTTAACTCATACATAATGAAATGAACAGTTTTATCATTTCATAAGAAAAAAATTAGAGAAAATATATTAATTCAGGAAAACTTGGCTTATTAGGCAAATCGGGCCTTGCATAGTAGGCTGAGAAGTGCGTTCTTGCTACTAGGTACGACATATATATATATATATATATATATATATATATATATGTCGTACCTAGTAGCCAGAACGCACTTTTCAGCCTACTATGCATGGCCCGATTTGCCTAATAAGCCAAGTTTTCCTGAATTAATATATTTTCTCCAATTTTTTTCTTATGAAATGATAAAGTTACCCATTTCATTATGCATGAGGTCAATTTCTTTTTATTTGAGTTAAAATTAACGTAGATATATGACCGAACCTAACCAACCCTACCTAACCTAACCTAACCTATCTTTATAGGTTAGGTTAGGTTAGGTAGCCGAAAAAGTTAGGTTAGGTTAGGTTAGGTAGGTTAGGTTGTCGAAAAACAATTAATTCATGAAAACTTGGCTTATTAGGCAAATCGGGCCTTGCATAGTAGGCTGAAAAGTGCGTTCTGGCTACTAGGTACGACATATATATATATATATATATATATATATATATATATATATATATATATATATATATTTTTTTATTTTATTTATTTATTTTTTAAAAATGTTATATTTATAAATATGTATGTATATTTAAATATTGATATATACCTGTGGGTTCAGGAGGCCATCTGTGTCCCCTCAGATGGTCTCCCTTATCACAGTTTGTGTCTATGGATGTGTGTCTGTGTGTGTGTTTATCCCTGTGAGGGTCCGTGTGAGTGTGTGAGAATCCGGTTGCGTGTGTGTCCGGTTATGCCTGTGGGTCCACGAGGCCATCTGTGTCCCCTCAGATGGTCTCCCTTATCACAGTCTATGGGTGTGTGTGAGTGTGAGTGCCCCTGTGAGTGTTCGGGTGAGGGTGTGTGTGTGTGTGTGAGTGTCCGGGTTTATGTGAGGTTTGGTTCTAGGAAACATCCTTCCCCTTCCCCTCCCCATATCTCCTCCCTTATTCCCACCGTGGGTTCGAATCCCAGGTGATTAGACCTGCCCTAAGTCCATGGATCCAAGGTATCCATCCGTGGGCCCAACGGATTTCACCCCTTCCCCACTTTCCAAGGGCCAGGTCAATTCTAGCTATCCAGGAAACCTGTCGAAACAAAGGCAGCTACAGGAGGGGACACACAAATATTTGTGCCCTGCAGTTACACACCCATTCCGACAGGCTCGATCGCAATCTATCCAGATGAGAACACGTTCTCTTCCGACTAGACCACACTGGAGTCGCTGAATGTCTCAAATTTGGTTCCTTTATTTATAGTTAGTATTTTTGGTGTATTAATTGATTTGTTTTGATTTTTTAATGACTTAGGTAGAGTGATTTAGGGAGTTGGGGGGAGGTCGGGTTGTGTGTGTAGTGGATTGTACGAGATCGTGGTTTGTTAGTATTTATCTAGTTGTGTTCACCTAGTTGTGCTTGCGAGGGTTGAGCTCTGCTCTTTCGGCCCGCCTCTCAACTGCCAATCAATCAATTATTAATAACTAATAAAAAAAAATTCGACATACACACACACACCCAGGAAGCAGCCCGCAACAGCTGTCTAACGCTCATTTACATATTTACTGCTAAGTAACAGAGGGCATCAGAATGATAGAAACTCTGCTGATTTCCGTTTGTGCCTTCACCGGGGGATCGAATGAGCTAGGATTACGAGTCGGGAGCGACGTCCACTCAGCAATAAAGCCCCCTAGTTTGTGTATTGGTGCAAAAGATAATTTGGGAGGAGTTAAGGGAAAGGAATGACGTTTGGTGGCCTTGAAAGCTCTGGAGGGGAGGGGTGTTGCCAGTTATGAATTAAAATTGTTATTTTTTAAGATAGGATATATATGCAAAAGACGTTGCGGTATATAGTAAGAAAAGTGTTTCTGACTGAAGTTAGGTACTGTGTGATTGACTTGTATGTTAGGAAAAAGAATATTTATTAGAAACTTAGATAATCTTTAGAAATGTTTCTTCTTAAATAGTTGCAAATTATTGTGTGAAAAGCCTATGGTTACCGTACCTTAAACAAACACTCGTGAGCACAATTAGTCCACGGGATTCAGAGAGAGTGAGAATGAACAGCGAAATAGTAACAAAAAATGTGACAATGAGGGGAAACTTTGTCATTCAAACGTTAACCATATAAATTACAGTAACACTAACTGAGCGTCTACATACATATTCCTATCAATTTATGTTAACCATTTTAGGGTTGGTTAGGTTCGGTTATATATCTACATTAGTTTTAACTCAAATGAAAAGAACTTAACTCATACATAATGAAATGAACAGTTTTATCATTTCATAAGAAAAAAATTAGAGAAAATATATTAATTCAGGAAAACTTGGCTTATTAGGCAAATCGGGTCTTGCATAGTAGGCTGAGAAGTGCGTTCTTGCTACTAGGTACGACACATATATATATATATATATATATATATATATATATATATATATATATATATATATATATATATATTTTTATTTTATTTATTTTTTTTTTTAAATGTTATATTTATAAATATGTATGTATATTTAAATATTGATATATACCTGTGGGTTCAGGAGGCCATATGTGTCCCCACAGATGGTCTCCCTTATCACAGTTTGTGTCTATGGATGTGTGTCTGTGTGTGTGTTTATCCCTGTGAGTGTCCGTGTGAGTGTGTGAGAGTCCGGTTGCGTGTGTGTCCGGTTATGCCTGTGGGTCCACGAGGCCATCTGTGTCCCCTCAGATGGTCTCCCTTATCACAGTCTATGGGTGTGTGTGAGTGTGAGTGCCCCTGTGAGTGTTCGGGTGAGGGTGTGTGTGTGTGTGTGAGTGTCCGGGTTTATGTGAGGTTTGGTTCTAGGAAACATCCTTCCCCTTCCCCTCCCCATATCTCCTCCCTTATTCCCACCGTGGGTTCGAATTCCAGGTGATTAGACCTGCCCTAAGTCCATGGATCCAAGGTATCCATCCGTGGGCCCAACGGATTTCACCCCTTCCCCACTTTCCAAGGGCCAGGTCAATTCTAGCTATCCAGGAAACCTGTCGAAACAAAGGCAGCTACAGGAGGGGACACACAAATATTTGTGCCCTGCAGTTACACACCCATTCCGACAGGCTCGATCGCAATCTATCCAGATGAGAACACGTTCTCTTCCGACTAGACCACACTGGAGTCGCTGTATGTCTCAAATTTGGTTCCTTTATTTATAGTTAGTATTTTTGGTGTATTAATTGATTTGTTTTGATTTTTTAATGACTTAGGTAGAGTGATTTAGGGAGTTGGGGGGGGGGGCGGGTTGTGTGTGTAGTGGATTGTACGAGATCGTGGTTTGTTAGTATTTATCTAGTTGTGTTCACCTAGTTGTGCTTGCGAGGGTTGAGCTCTGCTCTTTCGGCCCGCCTCTCAACTGCCAATCAATCAATTATTAATAACTATTAAAAAAAAATTCGACATACACACACACACCCAGGAAGCAGCCCGCAACAGCTGTCTAACGCTCATTTACATATTTACTGCTAAGTAACAGAGGGCATCAGAATGATAGAAACTCTGCTGATTTCCGTTTGTGCCATCACCGGGGGATCGAATGAGCTAGGATTACGAGTCGGGAGCGACGTCCACTCAGCAATAAAGCCCCCTAGTTTGTGTATTGGTGCAAAAGATAATTTGGGAGGAGTTAAGGGAAAGGAATGACGTTTGGTGGCCTTGAAAGCTCTGGAGGGGAGGGGGGTTGCCAGTTATGAATTAAAATTGTTATTTTTTAAGATAGGATATATATGCAAAAGACGTTGCGGTATATAGTAAGAAAAGTGTTTCTGACTGAAGTTAGGTACTGTGTGATTGACTTGTATGTTAGGAAAAAGAATATTTATTAGAAACTTAGATAATCTTTAGAAATGTTTCTTCTTAAATAGTTGCAAATTATTGTGTGAAAAGCCTATGGTTACCGTACCTTAAACAAACACTCGTGAGCACAATTAGTCCACGGGATTCAGAGAGAGTGAGAATGAACAGCGAAATAGTGACAAAAAATGTGACAATGAGGGGAAACTATGTCATTCAAACGTTAACCATATAAATTACAGTAACACTAACTGAGCGTCTACATACATATTCCTATCAATTTATGTTAACCATTTTAGGGTTGGTTAGGTTCGGTTATATATCTACATTAGTTTTAACTCAAATGAAAAGAACTTAACTCATACATAATGAAATGAACAGTTTTATCATTTCATAAGAAAAAAATTAGAGAAAATATATTAATTCAGGAAAACTTGGCTTATTAGGCAAATCGGGCCTTGCATAGTAGGCTGAGAAGTGCGTTCTTGCAACTAGGTACGACATATATATATATATATATATATATATATATATATATATATATATATATATATATATATATATATATATATATATATATATATATATATATATATATATATTTTTTTTTTTTATTTTATTTATTTATTTTTTAAAAATGTTATATTTATAAATATGTATGTATATTTAAATATTGATATATACCTGTGGGTTCAGGAGGCCATCTGTGTCCCCTCAGATGGTCTCCCTTATCACAGTTTGTGTCTATGGATGTGTGTCTGTGTGTGTGTTTATCCCTGTGAGTGTCCGTGTGAGTGTGTGAGAGTCCGGTTGCGTGTGTGTCCGGTTATGCCTGTGGGTCCACGAGGCCATCTGTGTCCCCTCAGATGGTCTCCCTTATCACAGTCTATGGGTGTGTGTGAGTGTGAGTGCCCCTGTGAGTGTTCGGGTGAGGGTGTGTGTGTGTGTGTGAGTGTCCGGGTTTATGTGAGGTTTGGTTATAGGAAACATCCTTCCCCTTCCCCTCCCCATATCTCCTCCCTTATTCCCACCGTGGGTTCGAATCCCAGGTGATTAGACCTGCCCTAAGTCCATGGATCCAAGGTATCCATCCGTGGGCCCAACGGATTTCACCCCTTCCCCACTTTCCAAGGGCCAGGTCAATTCTAGCTATCCAGGAAACCTGTCGAAACAGAGGCAGCTACAGGAGGGGACACACAAATATTTGTGCCCTGCAGTTACACACCCATTCCGACAGGCTCGATCGCAATCTATCCAGATGAGAACACGTTCTCTTCCGACTAGACCACACTGGAGTCGCTGTATGTCTCAAATTTGGTTCCTTTATTTATAGTTAGTATTTTTGGTGTATTAATTGATTTGTTTTAATTTTTTAATGACTTAAGTAGAGTGATTTAGGGAGTTGGGGGGGAGGTCGGGTTGTGTGTGTAGTGGATTGTACGAGATCGTGGTTTGTTAGTATTTATCTAGTTGTGTTCACCTAGTTGTGCTTGCGAGGGTTGAGCTCTGCTCTTTCGGCCCGCCTCTCAACTGCCAATCAATCAATTATTAATAACTAATAAAAAAAAATTCGACATACACACACACACCCAGGAAGCAGCCCGCAACAGCTGTCTAACGCTCATTTACATATTTACTGCTAAGTAACAGAGGGCATCAGAATGATAGAAACTCTGCTGATTTCCGTTTGTGCCATCACCGGGGGATCGAATGAGCTAGGATTACGAGTCGGGAGCGACGTCCACTCAGCAATAAAGCCCCCTAGTTTGTGTATTGGTGCAAAAGATAATTTGGGAGGAGTTAAGGGAAAGGAATGACGTTTGGTGGCCTTGAAAGCTCTGGAGGGGAGGGGGGTTGCCAGTTATGAATTAAAATTGTTATTTTTTAAGATAGGATATATATGCAAAAGACGTTGCGGTATATAGTAAGAAAAGTGTTTCTGACTGAAGTTAGGTACTGTGTGATTGACTTGTATGTTAGGAAAAAGAATATTTATTAGAAACTTAGATAATCTTTAGAAATGTTTCTTCTTAAATAGTTGCAAATTATTGTGTGAAAAGCCTATGGTTACCGTACCTTAAACAAACACTCGTGAGCACAATTAGTCCACGGGATTCAGAGAGAGTGAGAATGAACAGCGAAATAGTAACAAAAAATGTGACAATGAGGGGAAACTATGTCATTCAAACGTTAACCATATAAATTACAGTAACACTAACTGAGCGTCTACATACATATTCCTATCAATTTATGTTAACCATTTTAGGGTTGGTTAGGTTCGGTTATATATCTACATTAGTTTTAACTCAAATGAAAAGAACTTAACTCATACATAATGAAATGAACAGTTTTATCATTTCATAAGAAAAAAATTAGAGAAAATATATTAATTCAGGAAAACTTGGCTTATTAGGCAAATCGGGCCTTGCATAGTAGGCTGAGAAGTGCGTTCTTGCTACTAGGTACGACATATATATATATATATATATATATATATATATATATATATATATATATATATATATATATATATATATATATATATATATATATATTTTTTTTTATTTTATTTATTTATTTTTTAAAAATGTTATATTTATAAATATGTATGTATATTTAAATATTGATATATACCTGTGGGTTCAGGAGGCCATCTGTGTCCCCTCAGATGGTCTCCCTTATCACAGTTTGTGTCTATGGATGTGTGTCTGTGTGTGTGTTTATCCCTGTGAGTGTCCGTGTGAGTGTGTGAGAGTCCGGTTGCGTGTGTGTCCGGTTATGCCTGTGGGTCCACGAGGCCATCTGTGTCCCCTCAGATGGTCTCCCTTATCACAGTCTATGGGTGAGTGTGAGTGCCCCTGTGAGTGTTCGGGTGAGGGTGTGTGTGTGTGTGTGAGTGTCCGGGTTTATGTGAGGTTTGGTTCTAGGAAACATCCTTCCCCTTCCCCTCCCCATATCTCCTCCCTTATTCCCACCGTGGGTTCGAATCCCAGGTGATTAGACCTGCCCTAAGTCCATGGATCCAAGGTATCCATCCGTGGGCCCAACGGATTTCACCCCTTCCCCACTTTCCAAGGGCCAGGTCAATTCTAGCTATCCAGGAAACCTGTCGAAACAGAGGCAGCTACAGGAGGGGACACACAAATATTTGTGCCCTGCAGTTACACACCCATTCCGACAGGCTCGATCGCAATCTATCCAGATGAGAACACGTTCTCTTCCGACTAGACCACACTGGAGTCGCTGTATGTCTCAAATTTGGTTCCTTTATTTATAGTTAGTATTTTTGGTGTATTAATTGATTTGTTTTAATTTTTTAATGACTTAAGTAGAGTGATTTAGGGAGTTGGGGGGGAGGTCGGGTTGTGTGTGTAGTGGATTGTACGAGATCGTGGTTTGTTAGTATTTATCTAGTTGTGTTCACCTAGTTGTGCTTGCGAGGGTTGAGCTCTGCTCTTTCGGCCCGCCTCTCAACTGCCAATCAATCAATTATTAATAACTAATAAAAACAAATTCGACATACACACACACACCCAGGAAGCAGCCCGCAACAGCTGTCTAACGCTCATTTACATATTTACTGCTAAGTAACAGAGGGCATCAGAATGATAGAAACTCTGCTGATTTCCGTTTGTGCCATCACCGGGGGATCGAATGAGCTAGGATTACGAGTCGGGAGCGACGTCCACTCAGCAATAAAGCCCCCTAGTTTGTGTATTGGTGCAAAAGATAATTTGGGAGGAGTTAAGGGAAAGGAATGACGTTTGGTGGCCTTGAAAGCTCTGGAGGGGAGGGGGGTTGCCTGTTATGAATTAAAATTGTTATTTTTTAAGATAGGATATATATGCAAAAGACGTTGCGGTATATAGTAAGAAAAGTGTTTCTGACTGAAGTTAGGTACTGTGTGATTGACTTGTATGTTAGGAAAAAGAATATTTATTAGAAACTTAGATAATCTTTAGAAATGTTTCTTCTTAAATAGTTGCAAATTATTGTGTGAAAAGCCTATGGTTACCGTACCTTAAACAAACACTCGTGAGCACAATTAGTCCACGGGATTCAGAGAGAGTGAGAATGAACAGCGAAATAGTAACAAAAAATGTGACAATGAGGGGAAACTATGTCATTCAAACGTTAACCATATAAATTACAGTAACACTAACTGAGCGTCTACATACATATTCCTATCAATTTATGTTAACCATTTTAGGGTTGGTTAGGTTCGGTTATATATCTACATTAGTTTTAACTCAAATGAAAAGAACTTAACTCATACATAATGAAATGAACAGTTTTATCATTTCATAAGAAAAAAATTAGAGAAAATATATTAATTCAGGAAAACTTGGCTTATTAGGCAAATCGGGCCTTGCATAGTAGGCTGAGAAGTGCGTTCTTGCTACTAGGTACGACATATATATATATATATATATATATATATAAATATATATATATATATATATATATATATATATATATATATTTTTTTTTTTTTTTTTATTTATTTATTTTTTAAAAATGTTATATTTATAAATATGTATGTATATTTAAATATTGATATATACCTGTGGGTTCAGGAGGCCATCTGTGTCCCCTCAGATGGTCTCCCTTATCACAGTTTGTGTCTATGGATGTGTGTCTGTGTGTGTGTTTATCCCTGTGAGGGTCCGTGTGAGTGTGTGAGAGTCCGGTTGCGTGTGTGTCCGGTTATGCCTGTGGGTCCACGAGGCCATCTGTGTCCCCTCAGATGGTTTCCCTTATCACAGTCTATGGGTGTGTGTGAGTGTGAGTGCCCCTGTGAGTGTTCGGGTGAGGGTGTGTGTGTGTGTGTGAGTGTCCGGGTTTATGTGAGGTTTGGTTCTAGGAAACATCCTTCCCCTTCCCCTCCCCATATCTCCTCCCTTATTCCCACCGTGGGTTCGAATCCCAGGTGATTAGACCTGCCCTAAGTCCATGGATCCAAGGTATCCATCCGTGGGCCCAACGGATTTCACCCCTTCCCCACTTTCCAAGGGCCAGGTCAATTCTAGCTATCCAGGAAACCTGTCGAAACAAAGGCAGCTACAGGAGGGGACACACAAATATTTGTGCCCTGCAGTTACACACCCATTCCGACAGGCTCGATCGCAATCTATCCAGATGAGAACACGTTCTCTTCCGACTAGACCACACTGGAGTCACTGTATGTCTCAAATTTGGTTCCTTTATTTATAGTTAGTATTTTTGGTGTATTAATTGATTTGTTTTGATTTTTTAATGACTTAGGTAGAGTGATTTAGGGAGTTGGGGGGGAGGTCGGGTTGTGTGTGTAGTGGATTGTACGAGATCGTGGTTTGTTAGTATTTATCTAGTTGTGTTCACCTAGTTGTGCTTGCGAGGGTTGAGCTCTGCTCTTTCGGCCCGCCTCTCAACTGCCAATCAATCAATTATTAATAACTAATAAAAAAAAATTCGACATACACACACACACCCAGGAAGCAGCCCGCAACAGCTGTCTAACGCTCATTTACATATTTACTGCTAAGTAACAGAGGGCATCAGAATGATAGAAACTCTGCTGATTTCCGTTTGTGCCATCACCGGGGGATCGAATGAGCTAGGATTACGAGTCGGGAGCGACGTCCACTCAGCAATAAAGCCCCCTAGTTTGTGTATTGGTGAAAAAGATAATTTGGGAGGAGTTAAGGGAAAGGAATGACGTTTGGTGGCCTTGAAAGCTCTGGAGGGGAGGGGGGTTGCCAGTTATGAATTAAAATTGTTATTTTTTAAGATAGGATATATATGCAAAAGACGTTGCGGTATATAGTAAGAAAAGTGTTTCTGACTGAAGTTAGGTACTGTGTGATTGACTTGTATGTTAGGAAAAAGAATATTTATTAGAAACTTAGATAATCTTTAGAAATGTTTCTTCTTAAATAGTTGCAAATTATTGTGTGAAAAGCCTATGGTTACCGTACCTTAAACAAACACTCGTGAGCACAATTAGTCCACGGGATTCAGAGAGAGTGAGAATGAACAGCGAAATAGTAACAAAAAATGTGACAATGAGGGGAAACTATGTCATTCAAACGTTAACCATATAAATTACAGTAACACTAACTGAGCGTCTACATACATATTCCTATCAATTTATGTTAACCATTTTAGGGTTGGTTAGGTTCGGTTATATATCTACATTAGTTTTAACTCAAATGAAAAGAACTTAACTCATACATAATGAAATGAACAGTTTTATCATTTCATAAGAAAAAAATTAGAGAAAATATATTAATTCAGGAAAACTTGGCTTATTAGGCAAATCGGGCCTTGCATAGTAGGCTGAGAAGTGCGTTCTTGCTACTAGGTACGACATATATATATATATATATATATATATATATATATATATATATATATATATATATATATATATATATATATATATATATATATATATATATATATATATATATATATATATATATATATATATATATATATTTTTATTTTATTTATTTATTTTTTAAAAATGTTATATTTATAAATATGTATGTATATTTAAATATTGATATATACCTGTGGGTTCAGGAGGTCATCTGTGTCCCCGCAGATGGTCTCCCTTATCACAGTTTGTGTCTATGGATGTGTGTCTGTGTGTGTGTTTATCCCTGTGAGTGTCCGTGTGAGTGTGTGAGAGTCCGGTTGCGTGTGTGTCCGGTTATGCCTGTGGGTCCACGAGGCCATCTGTGTCCCCTCAGATGGTTTCCCTTATCACAGTCTATGGGTGTGTGTGAGTGTGAGTGCCCCTGTGAGTGTTCGGGTGAGGGTGTGTGTGTGTGTGTGAGTGTCCGGGTTTATGTGAGGTTTGGTTCTAGGAAACATCCTTCCCCTTCCCCTCCCCATATCTCCTCCCTTATTCCCACCGTGGGTTCGAATCCCAGGTGATTAGACCTGCCCTAAGTCCATGGATCCAAGGTATCCATCCGTGGGCCCAACGGATTTCACCCCTTCCCCACTTTCCAAGGGCCAGGTCAATTCTAGCTATCCAGGAAACCTGTCGAAACAGAGGCAGCTACAGGAGGGGACACACAAATATTTGTGCCCTGCAGTTACACACCCATTCCGACAGGCTCGATCGCAATCTATCCAGATGAGAACACGTTCTCTTCCGACTAGACCACACTGGAGTCGCTGTATGTCTCAAATTTGGTTCCTTTATTTATAGTTAGTATTTTTGGTGTATTAATTGATTTGTTTTAATTTTTTAATGACTTAAGTAGAGTGATTTAGGGAGTTGGGGGGGAGGTCGGGTTGTGTGTGTAGTGGATTGTATGAGATCGTGGTTTGTTAGTATTTATCTAGTTGTGTTCACCTAGTTGTGCTTGCGAGGGTTGAGCTCTGCTCTTTCGGCCCGCCTCTCAACTGCCAATCAATCAATTATTAATAACTAATAAAAAAAAATTCGACATACACACACACACCCAGGAAGCAGCCCGCAACAGCTGTCTAACGCTCATTTACATATTTACTGCTAAGTAACAGAGGGCATCAGAATGATAGAAACTCTGCTGATTTCCGTTTGTGCCATCACCGGGGGATCGAATGAGCTAGGATTACGAGTCGGGAGCGACGTCCACTCAGCAATAAAGCCCCCTAGTTTGTGTATTGGTGCAAAAGATAATTTGGGAGGAGTTAAGGGAAAGGAATGACGTTTGGTGGCCTTGAAAGCTCTGGAGGGGAGGGGGGTTGCCTGTTATGAATTAAAATTGTTATTTTTTAAGATAGGATATATATGCAAAAGACGTTGCGGTATATAGTAAGAAAAGTGTTTCTGACTGAAGTTAGGTACTGTGTGATTGACTTGTATGTTAGGAAAAAGAATATTTATTAGAAACTTAGATAATCTTTAGAAATGTTTCTTCTTAAATAGTTGCAAATTATTGTGTGAAAAGCCTATGGTTACCGTACCTTAAACAAACACTCGTGAGCACAATTAGTCCACGGGATTCAGAGAGAGTGAGAATGAACAGCGAAATAGTAACAAAAAATGTGACAATGAGGGGAAACTATGTCATTCAAACGTTAACCATATAAATTACAGTAACACTAACTGAGCGTCTACATACATATTCCTATCAATTTATGTTAACCATTTTAGGGTTGGTTAGGTTCGGTTATATATCTACATTAGTTTTAACTCAAATGAAAAGAACTTAACTCATACATAATGAACAGTTTTATCATTTCATAAGAAAAAAATTAGAGAAAATATATTAATTCAGGAAAACTTGGCTTATTAGGCAAATCGGGCCTTGCATAGTAGGCTGAGAAGTGCGTTCTTGCTACTAGGTACGACATATATATATATATATATATATATATATATATATATATATATATATATATATATATATATATATATATATATATATATATATTTTTTTTTTTTTATTTTATTTATTTATTTTTTAAAAATGTTATATTTATAAATATGTATGTATATTTAAATATTGATATATACCTGTGGGTTCAGGAGGCCATCTGTGTCCCCTCAGATGGTCTCCCTTATCACAGTTTGTGTCTATGGATGTGTGTCTGTGTGTGTGTTTATCCCTGTGAGGGTCCGTGTGAGTGTGTGAGAGTCCGGTTGCGTGTGTGTCCGGTTATGCCTGTGGGTCCACGAGGCCATCTGTGTCCCCTCAGATGGTTTCCCTTATCACAGTCTATGGGTGTGTGTGAGTGTGAGTGCCCCTGTGAGTGTTCGGGTGAGGGTGTGTGTGTGTGTGTGAGTGTCCGGGTTTATGTGAGGTTTGGTTCTAGGAAACATCCTTCCCCTTCCCCTCCCCATATCTCCTCCCTTATTCCCACCGTGGGTTCGAATCCCAGGTGATTAGACCTGCCCTAAGTCCATGGATCCAAGGTATCCATCCGTGGGCCCAACGGATTTCACCCCTTCCCCACTTTCCAAGGGCCAGGTCAATTCTAGCTATCCAGGAAACCTGTCGAAACAAAGGCAGCTACAGGAGGGGACACACAAATATTTGTGCCCTGCAGTTACACACCCATTCCGACAGGCTCGATCGCAATCTATCCAGATGAGAACACGTTCTCTTCCGACTAGACCACACTGGAGTCGCTGTATGTCTCAAATTTGGTTCCTTTATTTATAGTTAGTATTTTTGGTGTATTAATTGATTTGTTTTGATTTTTTAATGACTTAGATAGAGTGATTTAGGGAGTTGGGGGGGAGGTCGGGTTGTGTGTGTAGTGGATTGTACGAGATCGTGGTTTGTTAGTATTTATCTAGTTGTGTTCACCTAGTTGTGCTTGCGAGGGTTGAGCTCTGCTCTTTCGGCCCGCCTCTCAACTGCCAATCAATCAATTATTAATAACTAATAAAAAAAAATTCGACATACACACACACACCCAGGAAGCAGCCCGCAACAGCTGTCTAACGCTCATTTACATATTTACTGCTAAGTAACAGAGGGCATCAGAATGATAGAAACTCTGCTGATTTCCGTTTGTGCCATCACCGGGGGATCGAATGAGCTAGGATTACGAGTCGGGAGCGACGTCCACTCAGCAATAAAGCCCCCTAGTTTGTGTATTGGTGCAAAAGATAATTTGGGAGGAGTTAAGGGAAAGGAATGACGTTTGGTGGCCTTGAAAGCTCTGGAGGGGAGGGGGGTTGCCAGTTATGAATTAAAATTGTTATTTTTTAAGATAGTATATATATGCAAAAGACGTTGCGGTATATAGTAAGAAAAGTGTTTCTGACTGAAGTTAGGTACTGTGTGATTGACTTGTATGTTAGGAAAAAGAATATTTATTAGAAACTTAGATAATCTTTAGAAATGTTTCTTCTTAAATAGTTGCAAATTATTGTGTGAAAAGCCTATGGTTACCGTACCTTAAACAAACACTCGTGAGCACAATTAGTCCACGGGATTCAGAGAGAGTGAGAATGAACAGCGAAATAGTAACAAAAAATGTGACAATGAGGGGAAACTATGTCATTCAAACGTTAACCATATAAATTACAGTAACACTAACTGAGCGTCTACATACATATTCCTATCAATTTATGTTAACCATTTTAGGGTTGGTTAGGTTCGGTTATATATCTACATTAGTTTTAACTCAAATGAAAAGAACTTAACTCATACATAATGAAATGAACAGTTTTATCATTTCATAAGAAAAAAATTAGAGAAAATATATTAATTCAGGAAAACTTGGCTTATTAGGCAAATCGGGCCTTGCATAGTAGGCTGAGAAGTGCGTTCTTGCTACTAGGTACGACATATATATATATATATATATATATATATATATATATATATATATATATATATATATATATATATATATATATATATATATATATATATACATATATATATATATATGTCGTACCTAGTAGCCAGAACGCACTTCTCATCCTACTATGCAAGGCCCGATTTGCCTAATAAGCCAAGTTTTCTTGAATTAATATATTTTCTCTAATTTTTTTCTTATGAAATGATAAAGCTACCCATTTCATTATGTATGAGGTCAATTTTTTTTTATTGGAGTTAAAATTAACGTAGATATATGACCAAACCTAACCAACCCTACCTAACCTAACCTAACCTATCTTTATAGGTTAGGTTAGGTTAGGTAGCCGAAAAAGTTAGGTTAGGTTAGGTTAGGTAGGTTAGGTAGTCGAAAAACAATTAATTCATGAAAACTTGGCTTATTAGACAAATTTGGCCTTGCATAGTAGGCTGAGAAGTGCGTTCTGGCTACTAGGTACGACATATATATATATATATATATATATATATATATATATATATATATATATATATATATATATATATATATATATATATATATATATATATATATATATATATATGCAAACAAGCCTGAATGGTCCCCAGGACTATATACAACTCCGGTTTTGTGTTCCTCACGTGTGCCCCAAAGAATGAGGTGATTTGATAAAATGCTATGCCCAAGATTACCATCCGAGTGCCGGCGGGGAAGTGGTTCATATAGCCTCGGCTATCACTTCCTTATGTCCGGTCGTGATGGTCAAGCGGATTAAGGCGTCCCTGTACATACCAGTTGTGGGAGTATGGGTTCGAGTCACTTCTGGGGTGTGAGTTTTCAGTTATATATATATATATATATATTTTTATTTTATTTATTTATTTTTTAAAAATGTTATATTTATAAATATGTATGTATATTTAAATATTGATATATACCTGTGGGTTCAGGAGGCCATCTGTGTCCCCTCAGATGGTCTCCCTTATCACAGTTTGTGTCTATGGATGTGTGTCTGTGTGTGTGTTTATCCCTGTGAGTGTCCGTGTGAGTGTGTGAGAGTCCGGTTGCGTGTGTGTCCGGTTATGCCTGTGGGTCCACGAGGCCATCTGTGTCCCCTCAGATGGTCTCCCTTATCACAGTCTATGGGTGTGTGTGAGTGTGAGTGCCCCTGTGAGTGTTCGGGTGAGGGTGTGTGTGTGTGTGTGAGTGTCCGGGTTTATGTGAGGTTTGGTTCTAGGAAACATCCTTCCCCTTCCCCTCCCCATATCTCCTCCCTTATTCCCACCGTGGGTTCGAATCCCAGGTGATTAGACCTGCCCTAAGTCCATGGATCCAAGGTATCCATCCGTGGGCCCAACGGATTTCACCCCTTCCCCACTTTCCAAGGGCCAGGTCAATTCTAGCTATCCAGGAAACCTGTCGAAACAGAGGCAGCTACAGGAGGGGACACACAAATATTTGTGCCATGCAGTTACACACCCATTCCGACAGGCTCGATCGCAATCTATCCAGATGAGAACACGTTCTCTTCCGACTAGACCACACTGGAGTCGCTGTATGTCTCAAATTTGGTTCCTTTATTTATAGTTAGTATTTTTGGTGTATTAATTGATTTGTTTTAATTTTTTAATGACTTAAGTAGAGTGATTTAGGGAGTTGGGGGGGAGGTCGGGTTGTGTGTGTAGTGGATTGTACGAGATCGTGGTTTGTTAGTATTTATCTAGTTGTGTTCACCTAGTTGTGCTTGCGAGGGTTGAGCTCTGCTCTTTCGGCCCGCCTCTCAACTGCCAATCAATCAATTATTAATAACTAATAAAAAAAAATTCGACATACACACACACACCCAGGAAGCAGCCCGCAACAGCTGTCTAACGCTCATTTACATATTTACTGCTAAGTAACAGAGGGCATCAGAATGATAGAAACTCTGCTGATTTCCGTTTGTGCCATCACCGGGGGATCGAATGAGCTAGGATTACGAGTCGGGAGCGACGTCCACTCAGCAATAAAGCCCCCTAGTTTGTGTATTGGTGCAAAAGATAATTTGGGAGGAGTTAAGGGAAAGGAATGACGTTTGGTGGCCTTGAAAGCTCTGGAGGGGAGGGGGGTTGCCTGTTATGAATTAAAATTGTTATTTTTTAAGATAGGATATATATGCAAAAGACGTTGCGGTATATAGTAAGAAAAGTGTTTCTGACTGAAGTTAGGTACTGTGTGATTGACTTGTATGTTAGGAAAAAGAATATTTATTAGAAACTTAGATAATCTTTAGAAATGTTTCTTCTTAAATAGTTGCAAATTATTGTGTGAAAAGCCTATGGTTACCGTACCTTAAACAAACACTCGTGAGCACAATTAGTCCACGGGATTCAGAGAGAGTGAGAATGAACAGCGAAATAGTAACAAAAAATGTGACAATGAGGGGAAACTATGTCATTCAAACGTTAACCATATAAATTACAGTAACACTAACTGAGCGTCTACATACATATTCCTATCAATTTATGTTAACCATTTTAGGGTTGGTTAGGTTCGGTTATATATCTACATTAGTTTTAACTCAAATGAAAAGAACTTAACTCATACATAATGAAATGAACAGTTTTATCATTTCATAAGAAAAAAATTAGAGAAAATATATTAATTCAGGAAAACTTGGCTTATTAGGCAAATCGGGCCTTGCATAGTAGGCTGAGAAGTGCGTTCTTGCTACTAGGTACGACATATATATATATATATATATATATATATATATATATATATATATATATATATATATATATATATATATATATATATATATATATATTTTTTTTTTTTATTTTATTTATTTATTTTTTAAAAATGTTATATTTATAAATATGTATGTATATTTAAATATTGATATATACCTGTGGGTTCAGGAGGCCATCTGTGTCCCCTCAGATGGTCTCCCTTATCACAGTTTGTGTCTATGGATGTGTGTCTGTGTGTGTGTTTATCCCTGTGAGGGTCCGTGTGAGTGTGTGAGAGTCCGGTTGCGTGTGTGTCCGGTTATGCCTGTGGGTCCACGAGGCCATCTGTGTCCCCTCAGATGGTTTCCCTTATCACAGTCTATGGGTGTGTGTGAGTGTGAGTGCCCCTGTGAGTGTTCGGGTGAGGGTGTGTGTGTGTGTGTGAGTGTCCGGGTTTATGTGAGGTTTGGTTCTAGGAAACATCCTTCCCCTTCCCCTCCCCATATCTCCTCCCTTATTCCCACCGTGGGTTCGAATCCCAGGTGATTAGACCTGCCCTAAGTCCATGGATCCAAGGTATCCATCCGTGGGCCCAACGGATTTCACCCCTTCCCCACTTTCCAAGGGCCAGGTCAATTCTAGCTATCCAGGAAACCTGTCGAAACAAAGGCAGCTACAGGAGGGGACACACAAATATTTGTGCCCTGCAGTTACACACCCATTCCGACAGGCTCGATCGCAATCTATCCAGATGAGAACACGTTCTCTTCCGACTAGACCACACTGGAGTCGCTGTATGTCTCAAATTTGGTTCCTTTATTTATAGTTAGTATTTTTGGTGTATTAATTGATTTGTTTTGATTTTTTAATGACTTAGATAGAGTGATTTAGGGAGTTGGGGGGGAGGTCGGGTTGTGTGTGTAGTGGATTGTACGAGATCGTGGTTTGTTAGTATTTATCTAGTTGTGTTCACCTAGTTGTGCTTGCGAGGGTTGAGCTCTGCTCTTTCGGCCCGCCTCTCAACTGCCAATCAATCAATTATTAATAACTAATAAAAAAAAATTCGACATACACACACACACCCAGGAAGCAGCCCGCAACAGCTGTCTAACGCTCATTTACATATTTACTGCTAAGTAACAGAGGGCATCAGAATGATAGAAACTCTGCTGATTTCCGTTTGTGCCATCACCGGGGGATCGAATGAGCTAGGATTACGAGTCGGGAGCGACGTCCACTCAGCAATAAAGCCCCCTAGTTTGTGTATTGGTGCAAAAGATAATTTGGGAGGAGTTAAGGGAAAGGAATGACGTTTGGTGGCCTTGAAAGCTCTGGAGGGGAGGGGGGTTGCCAGTTATGAATTAAAATTGTTATTTTTTAAGATAGTATATATATGCAAAAGACGTTGCGGTATATAGTAAGAAAAGTGTTTCTGACTGAAGTTAGGTACTGTGTGATTGACTTGTATGTTAGGAAAAAGAATATTTATTAGAAACTTAGATAATCTTTAGAAATGTTTCTTCTTAAATAGTTGCAAATTATTGTGTGAAAAGCCTATGGTTACCGTACCTTAAACAAACACTCGTGAGCACAATTAGTCCACGGGATTCAGAGAGAGTGAGAATGAACAGCGAAATAGTAACAAAAAATGTGACAATGAGGGGAAACTATGTCATTCAAACGTTAACCATATAAATTACAGTAACACTAACTGAGCGTCTACATACATATTCCTATCAATTTATGTTAACCATTTTAGGGTTGGTTAGGTTCGGTTATATATCTACATTAGTTTTAACTCAAATGAAAAGAACTTAACTCATACATAATGAAATGAACAGTTTTATCATTTCATAAGAAAAAAATTAGAGAAAATATATTAATTCAGGAAAACTTGGCTTATTAGGCAAATCGGGCCTTGCATAGTAGGCTGAGAAGTGCGTTCTTGCTACTAGGTACGACATATATATATATATATATATATATATATATATATATATATATATATATATATATATATATATATATATATATATATATATATATATATATATATATATGTCGTACCTAGTAGCCAGAACGCACTTCTCATCCTACTATGCAAGGCCCGATTTGCCTAATAAGCCAAGTTTTCTTGAATTAATATATTTTCTCTAATTTTTTTCTTATGAAATGATAAAGCTACCCATTTCATTATGTATGAGGTCAATTTTTTTTTATTGGAGTTAAAATTAACGTAGATATATGACCAAACCTAACCAACCCTACCTAACCTAACCTAACCTATCTTTATAGGTTAGGTTAGGTTAGGTAGCCGAAAAAGTTAGGTTAGGTTAGGTTAGGTAGGTTAGGTAGTCGAAAAACAATTAATTCATGAAAACTTGGCTTATTAGACAAATTTGGCCTTGCATAGTAGGCTGAGAAGTGCGTTCTGGCTACTAGGTACGACATATATATATATATATATATATATATATATATATATATATATATATATATATATATATATATATATATATATATATATATATTTTTATTTTATTTATTTATTTTTTAAAAATGTTATATTTATAAATATGTATGTATATTTAAATATTGATATATACCTGTGGGTTCAGGAGGCCATCTGTGTCCCCTCAGATGGTCTCCCTTATCACAGTTTGTGTCTATGGATGTGTGTCTGTGTGTGTGTTTATCCCTGTGAGTGTCCGTGTGAGTGTGTGAGAGTCCGGTTGCGTGTGTGTCCGGTTATGCCTGTGGGTCCACGAGGCCATCTGTGTCCCCTCAGATGGTCTCCCTTATCACAGTCTATGGGTGTGTGTGAGTGTGAGTGCCCCTGTGAGTGTTCGGGTGAGGGTGTGTGTGTGTGTGTGAGTGTCCGGGTTTATGTGAGGTTTGGTTCTAGGAAACATCCTTCCCCTTCCCCTCCCCATATCTCCTCCCTTATTCCCACCGTGGGTTCGAATCCCAGGTGATTAGACCTGCCCTAAGTCCATGGATCCAAGGTATCCATCCGTGGGCCCAACGGATTTCACCCCTTCCCCACTTTCCAAGGGCCAGGTCAATTCTAGCTATCCAGGAAACCTGTCGAAACAGAGGCAGCTACAGGAGGGGACACACAAATATTTGTGCCATGCAGTTACACACCCATTCCGACAGGCTCGATCGCAATCTATCCAGATGAGAACACGTTCTCTTCCGACTAGACCACACTGGAGTCGCTGTATGTCTCAAATTTGGTTCCTTTATTTATAGTTAGTATTTTTGGTGTATTAATTGATTTGTTTTAATTTTTTAATGACTTAAGTAGAGTGATTTAGGGAGTTGGGGGGGAGGTCGGGTTGTGTGTGTAGTGGATTGTACGAGATCGTGGTTTGTTAGTATTTATCTAGTTGTGTTCACCTAGTTGTGCTTGCGAGGGTTGAGCTCTGCTCTTTCGGCCCGCCTCTCAACTGCCAATCAATCAATTATTAATAACTAATAAAAAAAAATTCGACATACACACACACACCCAGGAAGCAGCCCGCAACAGCTGTCTAACGCTCATTTACATATTTACTGCTAAGTAACAGAGGGCATCAGAATAATAGAAACTCTGCTGATTTCCGTTTGTGCCATCACCGGGGGATCGAATGAGCTAGGATTACGAGTCGGGAGCGACGTCCACTCAGCAATAAAGCCCCCTAGTTTGTGTATTGGTGCAAAAGATAATTTGGGAGGAGTTAAGGGAAAGGAATGACGTTTGGTGGCCTTGAAAGCTCTGGAGGGGAGGGGGGTTGCCTGTTATGAATTAAAATTGTTATTTTTTAAGATAGGATATATATGCAAAAGACGTTGCGGTATATAGTAAGAAAAGTGTTTCTGACTGAAGTTAGGTACTGTGTGATTGACTTGTATGTTAGGAAAAAGAATATTTATTAGAAACTTAGATAATCTTTAGAAATGTTTCTTCTTAAATAGTTGCAAATTATTGTGTGAAAAGCCTATGGTTACCGTACCTTAAACAAACACTCGTGAGCACAATTAGTCCACGGGATTCAGAGAGAGTGAGAATGAACAGCGAAATAGTAACAAAAAATGTGACAATGAGGGGAAACTATGTCATTCAAACGTTAACCATATAAATTACAGTAACACTAACTGAGCGTCTACATACATATTCCTATCAATTTATGTTAACCATTTTAGGGTTGGTTAGGTTCGGTTATATATCTACATTAGTTTTAACTCAAATGAAAAGAACTTAACTCATACATAATGAAATGAACAGTTTTATCATTTCATAAGAAAAAAATTAGAGAAAATATATTAATTCAGGAAAACTTGGCTTATTAGGCAAATCGGGCCTTGCATAGTAGGCTGAGAAGTGCGTTCTTGCTACTAGGTACGACATATATATATATATATATATATATATATATATATATATATATATATATATATATATATATATATATATTTTTTTTTTTTTTTATTTATTTATTTTTTAAAAATGTTATATTTATAAATATGTATGTATATTTAAATATTGATATATACCTGTGGGTTCAGGAGGCCATCTGTGTCCCCTCAGATGGTCTCCCTTATCACAGATTGTGTCTATGGATGTGTGTCTGTGTGTGTGTTTATCCCTGTGAGGGTCCGTGTGAGTGTGTGAGAGTCCGGTTGCGTGTGTGTCCGGTTATGCCTGTGGGTCCACGAGGCCATCTGTGTCCCCTCAGATGGTTTCCCTTATCACAGTCTATGGGTGTGTGTGAGTGTGAGTGCCCCTGTGAGTGTTCGGGTGAGGGTGTGTGTGTGTGTGTGAGTGTCCGGGTTTATGTGAGGTTTGGTTCTAGGAAACATCCTTCCCCTTCCCCTCCCCATATCTCCTCCCTTATTCCCACCGTGGGTTCGAATCCCAGGTGATTAGACCTGCCCTAAGTCCATGGATCCAAGGTATCCATCCGTGGGCCCAACGGATTTCACCCCTTCCCCACTTTCCAAGGGCCAGGTCAATTCTAGCTATCCAGGAAACCTGTCGAAACAAAGGCAGCTACAGGAGGGGACACACAAATATTTGTGCCCTGCAGTTACACACCCATTCCGACAGGCTCGATCGCAATCTATCCAGATGAGAACACGTTCTCTTCCGACTAGACCACACTGGAGTCGCTGTATGTCTCAAATTTGGTTCCTTTATTTATAGTTAGTATTTTTGGTGTATTAATTGATTTGTTTTGATTTTTTAATGACTTAGGTAGAGTGATTTAGGGAGTTGGGGGGGAGGTCGGGTTGTGTGTGTAGTGGATTGTACGAGATCGTGGTTTGTTAGTATTTATCTAGTTGTGTTCACCTAGTTGTGCTTGCGAGGGTTGAGCTCTGCTCTTTCGGCCCGCCTCTCAACTGCCAATCAATCAATTATTAATAACTAATAAAAAAAAATTCGACATACACACACACACCCAGGAAGCAGCCCGCAACAGCTGTCTAACGCTCATTTACATATTTACTGCTAAGTAACAGAGGGCATCAGAATGATAGAAACTCTGCTGATTTCCGTTTGTGCCATCACCGGGGGATCGAATGAGCTAGGATTACGAGTCGGGAGCGACGTCCACTCAGCAATAAAGCCCCCTAGTTTGTGTATTGGTGCAAAAGATAATTTGGGAGGAGTTAAGGGAAAGGAATGACGTTTGGTGGCCTTGAAAGCTCTGGAGGGGAGGGGGGTTGCCAGTTATGAATTAAAATTGTTATTTTTAAGATAGGATATATATGCAAAAGACGTTGCGGTATATAGTAAGAAAAGTGTTTCTGACTGAAGTTAGGTACTGTGTGATTGACTTGTATGTTAGGAAAAAGAATATTTATTAGAAACTTAGATAATCTTTAGAAATGTTTCTTCTTAAATAGTTGCAAATTATTGTGTGAAAAGCCTATGGTTACCGTACCTTAAACAAACACTCGTGAGCACAATTAGTCCACGGGATTCAGAGAGAGTGAGAATGAACAGCGAAATAGTAACAAAAAATGTGACAATGAGGGGAAACTATGTCATTCAAACGTTAACCATATAAATTACAGTAACACTAACTGAGCGTCTACATACATATTCCTATCAATTTATGTTAACCATTTTAGGGTTGGTTAGGTTCGGTTATATATCTACATTAGTTTTAACTCAAATGAAAAGAACTTAACTCATACATAATGAAATGAACAGTTTTATCATTTCATAAGAAAAAAATTAGAGAAAATATATTAATTCAGGAAAACTTGGCTTATTAGGCAAATCGGGCCTTGCATAGTAGGCTGAGAAGTGCGTTCTTGCTACTAGGTACGACATATATATATATATATATATATATATATATATATATATATATATATATATATATATATATATATATATATATATTTTTTTTTTATTTCATTTATTTTTTTTTAAAAATGTTATATTTATAAATATGTATGTATATTTAAATATTGATATATACCTGTGGGTTCAGGAGGCCATCTGTGTCCCCTCAGATGGTCTCCCTTATCACAGTTTGTGTCTATGGATGTGTGTCTGTGTGTGTGTTTATCCCTGTGAGGGTCCGTGTGAGTGTGTGAGAGTCCGGTTGCGTGTGTGTCCGGTTATGCCTGTGGGTCCACGAGGCCATCTGTGTCCCCTCAGATGGTTTCCCTTATCACAGTCTATGGGTGTGTGTGAGTGTGAGTGCCCCTGTGAGTGTTCGGGTGAGGGTGTGTGTGTGTGTGTGAGTGTCCGGGTTTATGTGAGGTTTGGTTCTAGGAAACATCCTTCCCCTTCCCCTCCCCATATCTCCTCCCTTATTCCCACCGTGGGTTCGAATCCCAGGTGATTAGACCTGCCCTAAGTCCATGGATCCAAGGTATCCATCCGTGGGCCCAACGGATTTCACCCCTTCCCCACTTTCCAAGGGCCAGGTCAATTCTAGCTATCCAGGAAACCTGTCGAAACAAAGGCAGCTACAGGAGGGGACACACAAATATTTGTGCCCTGCAGTTACACACCCATTCCGACAGGCTCGATCGCAATCTATCCAGATGAGAACACGTTCTCTTCCGACTAGACCACACTGGAGTCGCTGTATGTCTCAAATTTGGTTCCTTTATTTATAGTTAGTATTTTTGGTGTATTAATTGATTTGTTTTGATTTTTTAATGACTTAGGTAGAGTGATTTAGGGAGTTGGGGGGGAGGTCGGGTTGTGTGTGTAGTGGATTGTACGAGATCGTGGTTTGTTAGTATTTATCTAGTTGTGTTCACCTAGTTGTGCTTGCGAGGGTTGAGCTCTGCTCTTTCGGCCCGCCTCTCAACTGCCAATCAATCAATTATTAATAACTAATAAAAAAAAATTCGACATACACACACACACCCAGGAAGCAGCCCGCAACAGCTGTCTAACGCTCATTTACATATTTACTGCTAAGTAACAGAGGGCATCAGAATGATAGAAACTCTGCTGATTTCCGTTTGTGCCATCACCGGGGGATCGAATGAGCTAGGATTACGAGTCGGGAGCGACGTCCACTCAGCAATAAAGCCCCCTAGTTTGTGTATTGGTGCAAAAGATAATTTGGGAGGAGTTAAGGGAAAGGAATGACGTTTGGTGGCCTTGAAAGCTCTGGAGGGGAGGGGGGTTGCCAGTTATGAATTAAAATTGTTATTTTTTAAGATAGGATATATATGCAAAAGACGTTGCGGTATATAGTAAGAAAAGTGTTTCTGACTGAAGTTAGGTACTGTGTGATTGACTTGTATGTTAGGAAAAAGAATATTTATTAGAAACTTAGATAATCTTTAGAAATGTTTCTTCTTAAATAGTTGCAAATTATTGTGTGAAAAGCCTATGGTTACCGTACCTTAAACAAACACTCGTGAGCACAATTAGTCCACGGGATTCAGAGAGAGTGAGAATGAACAGCGAAATAGTAACAAAAAATGTGACAATGAGGGGAAACTATGTCATTCAAACGTTAACCATATAAATTACAGTAACACTAACTGAGCGTCTACATACATATTCCTATCAATTTATGTTAACCATTTTAGGGTTGGTTAGGTTCGGTTATATATCTACATTAGTTTTAACTCAAATGAAAAGAACTTAACTCATACATAATGAAATGAACAGTTTTATCATTTCATAAGAAAAAAATTAGAGAAAATATATTAATTCAGGAAAACTTGGCTTATTAGGCAAATCGGGCCTTGCATAGTAGGCTGAGAAGTGCGTTCTTGCTACTAGGTACGACATATATATATATATATATATATATATATATATATATATATATATATATATATATATATATATATATATTTTTTTTTTTTTTTTATTTATTTATTTTTTAAAAATGTTATATTTATAAATATGTATGTATATTTAAATATTGATATATACCTGTGGGTTCAGGAGGCCATCTGTGTCCCCTCAGATGGTCTCCCTTATCACAGTTTGTGTCTATGGATGTGTGTCTGTGTGTGTGTTTATCCCTGTGAGGGTCCGTGTGAGTGTGTGAGAGTCCGGTTGCGTGTGTGTCCGGTTATGCCTGTGGGTCCACGAGGCCATCTGTGTCCCCTCAGATGGTTTCCCTTATCACAGTCTATGGGTGTGTGTGAGTGTGAGTGCCCCTGTGAGTGTTCGGGTGAGGGTGTGTGTGTGTGTGTGAGTGTCCGGGTTTATGTGAGGTTTGGTTCTAGGAAACATCCTTCCCCTTCCCCTCCCCATATCTCCTCCCTTATTCCCACCGTGGGTTCGAATCCCAGGTGATTAGACCTGCCCTAAGTCCATGGATCCAAGGTATCCATCCGTGGGCCCAACGGATTTCACCCCTTCCCCACTTTCCAAGGGCCAGGTCAATTCTAGCTATCCAGGAAACCTGTCGAAACAAAGGCAGCTACAGGAGGGGACACACAAATATTTGTGCCCTGCAGTTACACACCCATTCCGACAGGCTCGATCGCAATCTATCCAGATGAGAACACGTTCTCTTCCGACTAGACCACACTGGAGTCGCTGTATGTCTCAAATTTGGTTCCTTTATTTATAGTTAGTATTTTTGGTGTATTAATTGATTTGTTTTGATTTTTTAATGACTTAGGTAGAGTGATTTAGGGAGTTGGGGGGGAGGTCGGGTTGTGTGTGTAGTGGATTGTACGAGATCGTGGTTTGTTAGTATTTATCTAGTTGTGTTCACCTAGTTGTGCTTGCGAGGGTTGAGCTCTGCTCTTTCGGCCCGCCTCTCAACTGCCAATCAATCAATTATTAATAACTAATAAAAAAAAATTCGACATACACACACACACCCAGGAAGCAGCCCGCAACAGCTGTCTAACGCTCATTTACATATTTACTGCTAAGTAACAGAGGGCATCAGAATGATAGAAACTCTGCTGATTTCCGTTTGTGCCATCACCGGGGGATCGAATGAGCTAGGATTACGAGTCGGGAGCGACGTCCACTCAGCAATAAAGCCCCCTAGTTTGTGTATTGGTGCAAAAGATAATTTGGGAGGAGTTAAGGGAAAGGAATGACGTTTGGTGGCCTTGAAAGCTCTGGAGGGGAGGGGGGTTGCCAGTTATGAATTAAAATTGTTATTTTTTAAGATAGGATATATATGCAAAAGACGTTGCGGTATATAGTAAGAAAAGTGTTTCTGACTGAAGTTAGGTACTGTGTGATTGACTTGTATGTTAGGAAAAAGAATATTTATTAGAAACTTAGATAATCTTTAGAAATGTTTCTTCTTAAATAGTTGCAAATTATTGTGTGAAAAGCCTATGGTTACCGTACCTTAAACAAACACTCGTGAGCACAATTAGTCCACGGGATTCAGAGAGAGTGAGAATGAACAGCGAAATAGTAACAAAAAATGTGACAATGAGGGGAAACTATGTCATTCAAACGTTAACCATATAAATTACAGTAACACTAACTGAGCGTCTACATACATATTCCTATCAATTTATGTTAACCATTTTAGGGTTGGTTAGGTTCGGTTATATATCTACATTAGTTTTAACTCAAATGAAAAGAACTTAACTCATACATAATGAAATGAACAGTTTTATCATTTCATAAGAAAAAAATTAGAGAAAATATATTAATTCAGGAAAACTTGGCTTATTAGGCAAATCGGGCCTTGCATAGTAGGCTGAGAAGTGCGTTCTTGCTACTAGGTACGACATATATATATATATATATATATATATATATATATATATATATATATATATATATATATATATATATATTTTTTTTTTATTTCATTTATTTTTTTTTAAAAATGTTATATTTATAAATATGTATGTATATTTAAATATTGATATATACCTGTGGGTTCAGGAGGCCATCTGTGTCCCCTCAGATGGTCTCCCTTATCACAGTTTGTGTCTATGGATGTGTGTCTGTGTGTGTGTTTATCCCTGTGAGGGTCCGTGTGAGTGTGTGAGAGTCCGGTTGCGTGTGTGTCCGGTTATGCCTGTGGGTCCACGAGGCCATCTGTGTCCCCTCAGATGGTTTCCCTTATCACAGTCTATGGGTGTGTGTGAGTGTGAGTGCCCCTGTGAGTGTTCGGGTGAGGGTGTGTGTGTGTGTGTGAGTGTCCGGGTTTATGTGAGGTTTGGTTCTAGGAAACATCCTTCCCCTTCCCCTCCCCATATCTCCTCCCTTATTCCCACCGTGGGTTCGAATCCCAGGTGATTAGACCTGCCCTAAGTCCATGGATCCAAGGTATCCATCCGTGGGCCCAACGGATTTCACCCCTTCCCCACTTTCCAAGGGCCAGGTCAATTCTAGCTATCCAGGAAACCTGTCGAAACAAAGGCAGCTACAGGAGGGGACACACAAATATTTGTGCCCTGCAGTTACACACCCATTCCGACAGGCTCGATCGCAATCTATCCAGATGAGAACACGTTCTCTTCCGACTAGACCACACTGGAGTCGCTGTATGTCTCAAATTTGGTTCCTTTATTTATAGTTAGTATTTTTGGTGTATTAATTGATTTGTTTTGATTTTTTAATGACTTAGGTAGAGTGATTTAGGGAGTTGGGGGGGAGGTCGGGTTGTGTGTGTAGTGGATTGTACGAGATCGTGGTTTGTTAGTATTTATCTAGTTGTGTTCACCTAGTTGTGCTTGCGAGGGTTGAGCTCTGCTCTTTCGGCCCGCCTCTCAACTGCCAATCAATCAATTATTAATAACTAATAAAAAAAAATTCGACATACACACACACACCCAGGAAGCAGCCCGCAACAGCTGTCTAACGCTCATTTACATATTTACTGCTAAGTAACAGAGGGCATCAGAATGATAGAAACTCTGCTGATTTCCGTTTGTGCCATCACCGGGGGATCGAATGAGCTAGGATTACGAGTCGGGAGCGACGTCCACTCAGCAATAAAGCCCCCTAGTTTGTGTATTGGTGCAAAAGATAATTTGGGAGGAGTTAAGGGAAAGGAATGACGTTTGGTGGCCTTGAAAGCTCTGGAGGGGAGGGGGGTTGCCAGTTATGAATTAAAATTGTTATTTTTTAAGATAGGATATATATGCAAAAGACGTTGCGGTATATAGTAAGAAAAGTGTTTCTGACTGAAGTTAGGTACTGTGTGATTGACTTGTATGTTAGGAAAAAGAATATTTATTAGAAACTTAGATAATCTTTAGAAATGTTTCTTCTTAAATAGTTGCAAATTATTGTGTGAAAAGCCTATGGTTACCGTACCTTAAACAAACACTCGTGAGCACAATTAGTCCACGGGATTCAGAGAGAGTGAGAATGAACAGCGAAATAGTAACAAAAAATGTGACAATGAGGGGAAACTATGTCATTCAAACGTTAACCATATAAATTACAGTAACACTAACTGAGCGTCTACATACATATTCCTATCAATTTATGTTAACCATTTTAGGGTTGGTTAGGTTCGGTTATATATCTACATTAGTTTTAACTCAAATGAAAAGAACTTAACTCATACATAATGAAATGAACAGTTTTATCATTTCATAAGAAAAAAATTAGAGAAAATATATTAATTCAGGAAAACTTGGCTTATTAGGCAAATCGGGCCTTGCATAGTAGGCTGAGAAGTGCGTTCTTGCTACTAGGTACGACATATATATATATATATATATATATATATATATATATATATATATATATATATATATATATATATATATATATATATATTTTTTTTATTTTATTTATTTATTTTTAAAAATGTTATATTTATAAATATGTATGTATATTTAAATATTGATATATACCTGTGGGTTCAGGAGGCCATCTGTGTCCCCTCAGATGGTCTCCCTTATCACAGTTTGTGTCTATGGATGTGTGTCTGTGTGTGTGTTTATCCCTGTGAGGGTCCGTGTGAGTGTGTGAGAGTCCGGTTGCGTGTGTGTCCGGTTATGCCTGTGGGTCCACGAGGCCATCTGTGTCCCCTCAGATGGTCTCCCTTATCACAGTCTATGGGTGTGTGTGAGTGTGAGTGCCCCTGTGAGTGTTCGGGTGAGGGTGTGTGTGTGTG
>NC_091206.1:31142056-31204281 GCF_040958095.1 Procambarus clarkii | reverse complement strand
GGTACTTGTACTAGTCTGGTGGCAAACCTTTGAACCTTTTCCAGTTTAGTCTTATCCTTGACTAGATATGGACTCCATGCTGGGGCTGCATACTCCAGGATTGGCCTGATATATGTGGTATACAAAGTTCTGAATGATTCTTTACACAAGTTTCTGAATGCCGTTCGTATGTTGGCCAGCCTGGCATATGCCGCTGATGTTATCGCTTGATATGTGCTGCAGAGACAGGTCTGGCGTGATATCAACCCCCAAGTCTTTTTCCTTCTCTGACTCCTGAAGAATTTCCTCTCCCAGATGATACGTGTATCTGGCCTCCTACTCCCTACACCTATCTTCATTACATTACATTTGGTTGGGTTAAACTCTAAGAACCATTGTTCGACCATTCCTTCAGCTTGTCTAGGTCTTCTTGAAGCCTCAAACAGTCCTCTTCTGTTTTAACCCTTCTCATAATTTTAGCATCGTCCGCAAACATTGAGAGAAATGAATCGATACCCTCCTGGAGATCATTTACATATATCAGAAACAAGATAGGACCGAGTACAGAGCCCTGTGGGACTCCACTGGTGACTTCACGCCAATCGGAGGTCTAACCCCTCACCGAAACTCTCTGCTTCCTATTGCTTAGATACTCCCTTATCCACTTGAGCACCTTACCAGCTACCCCTGCCTGTCTCTCCAGCTTATGTGCCAGCCTCTTATGCGGTACTGTGTCAAAGGCTTTCTGACAATCCAAGAAAATTCAGTCCGCCCAACCCTCTCTTTTGTTGCTTAATCTTTGTCACCTGATCGTAAAATTCTATCAAGCCTGTAAGGCAAGATTTACCCCCTGAACCCATGTTGGTGATTTGTCACGAAGTCCTTCTCTCCAGATGTGTTACCAGGTTTTTCTCACGATCTTCTCCATCACCTTGCATGGTATACAAGTCAAGGGCACTGGTCTGTAGTTCAGTGCCTCTTGCCTGTCGCCCTTTTTGTATATTGGGATCACATTCGCCGTCTTCCATATTTCTGGTAGGTCTCCCGTCTCCAGTGACTTACTATACACCATGGAGAGTGGCAAGCAAAGTGCCTCTGCACACTCTTTCAGTATCCATGGTGAGATCCCATCTGGACCAACAGCCTTTCTAACATCCAGATCCAGCAGGTTCTCTGACCTCCTCTCTCGTAATTTCGAACTCTTCCAAGGCCGCATGGTTTACCTCCCTTTCTCCTGCACAGTGACCTCACCTTGTTCTATTGTGAAGACCTCCTGGAACCTCTTATTGAGTTCTTCACACACCTCTGTCATTCTCTGTATACCTGTCCTCGCCTGTTCGAAGTTTCATTACCTGTTCTTTCACTGTTGTTTTCCTTCTGATGTGACTGTGGAGTAGCTTTGGTTCGGTCTTGGCTTTGTTTGCTATATCATTTTCAAAACTTTCTCTGCTTTCTTCTCACCCTGACGTACTCATTCCTGGTTCTCTGGTATTCTCTCTGCTTTGGTGTTCTGTTATTCGGAAGTTCCTCCACGCCCTTTTGTTTAGTTTCTTCGCTTCCATACATGCTCATTATACCATGGATTCTTCTGTTGCTTTCGGATTTTTCCCTTTGGGCCGGGATGAACCTGTTTACTGCCTCCTGACACTTTTGGGTACATAGTCCATCATACCCTGTACAGACTTATCTCTGAGGTCTGTGTCCCAAGGTATTTCACTTAGGAAACTTCTCATCTGTTCATAATTCCCCTTTCGGTATGCCAGCCTTTTGATTCCTAGTTCTTTTTTGGGGGAGATAAGTCCTAGCTCTACCAGGCACTCAAAGTTCAATACACTGTGGTCACTCATTCCCAAGGGTGCTTCCATCTTGACTTCCCTTATATCCCACTCATTTAGGGTAAATATCAAATCAAGCATTGCTGGTTCATCTTCTCCTCTCATTCTTGTTGGTTCTTTGATGTGCTGGCTTGGAAAGTTTCTTGTTGCCACGTCCAGCAGCTTAGCTCTCCATGTTCTGGTCCTCCATGCGGGTCTCTATTCTTCCAATCTATCTTCCCATGGTTGAAGTCTCCCATAATTAGTAGTCCAGATCCATTCCTGCTAGCAACAGAAGCTGCTCTTTCTATTATGTTAATGGTGGCCATGTTGTTTTTATCATATTCCTGTCTAGGTCTTCTGTCATTTGGTGGTGGATTATATATTACTACGACTATAATTTTTTTTCCTCCATTTGTTACGGTACCTGCTATGTAGTCACTGAAACCTTCACAGCCCTGGAATATCCATCTCCTCAAAATCCCAGCTTTTCTTACCAGCAGAGCTACACCACCCCCACCTCTTCCTTCCCTCTCTTTCCTCATAACATAATAGTCCTGTGGGAACACTGCGTTTGTTATCGTTTTCTTGAGCTTTGTTTCTGTAAGGGCCATTATGTCTGGGTTTTCCTCTAGTACCCATTCTCCAGCTCATTTGCTTTATTTGTAATTCCATCTATGTTACTGTACATCACTTGAGGCTCACATTCTTTTGTCCCTTCTCAAATCTGCCTCCTTGGTGAGTGTTCTGCTGGTGGGGGAGGCTATTCCATGGGTGTGAGGACCTGTGAGATGGATAACAGGGTCTCAGAGGATACTGGGATGAGGGGCGGGGGATCCAGTGAAGGGGGAGGGACAGGGAGGGTATGGGGTGAATACCCTCCCTGTCCTTAATATATGGTATATGAAAAGCGCCCTAAATGCCTCCTTACTTAGGATTCTGAATGATGTTTCTAACTTTTGCCAGTTTAGAGTATGCTGCTGTCATTATCCTATTTATATGTGCCTGTTACGGACCCGAATCCAGTGTCAGAGCACGGAGCCATGAAATCAGCGCCATCTGTGAATCGCCAACCGAAAACCCCGCAACATGGACAACGCCATCTAGCGAAGACGGGATATACCGGCCACAGGGGCTGGTTTCCTATCTTAATCACCTCATAACATAGCCGCTGCTGACCTCTGGTGAGGTGGCGCTTAGACAATGAACGCCATCTATGGAGTAAATAGAGTAAATAGGTAGACGTTTCTGTCTAAGCTAGTAAGTGATGTTTCCTAGTGACCCCCATGCAGTGTCCCCAGTATTTTTGACGTGTCTGATTACAGAGTCGACCTGGGACTGCTGTATTGGACGATGGATCAGTCTACCCAAGGCAGCCAAAGTCTCTCCACGAGTTTGCTCTGAAGAAGCTGTGAGACTCCCCCGGACGAACACTGTTAAGAGTGTTAGCCTGCCTGTGACGTGGCAGTATCAGGAATCGCCTTATCCGGGGCTGGCTGGTGGAAGAGACTAGCCACTGTGGTACTTAGAGAGGAGGGTGATCAGCGGGATCACACGAGGCTTCTGCCTAGGGCTCGCAACCCTAGTATTGGTCGTGGAGTGGCCTACACAGCGTAGCTGATCGGAACCTGCCAGTTACAGGCTTGATTGTGGTTGAAGGCCTCCACGACGGAGCACTCAGTGGGACTGTGATTTGGCTGGCCTGTGGCCAGGGTAGATTCTCCGAGAGAAGCCAAGAGGATTCATCGTGGGCCACGCAAGGAGGAAACAGGCCTACCCAGAGAGTGCGCACCGTGGAGCATCCTGTGTCTTTGGAGGAAGACAAGTCATTGTACATAATCGTGTATGATAAACCCCGTGTGATTGTTATTTATTTATATGGTGGTGGTGAGAATATATATATAAATCAGAGCATTTGTATCTCTCCCCCTTTAATTCAACTTGCGTTACGGAACACATCCCTTGAAAGCTTCTACTAACGTGGGGCCGGATTCCCAAGTTCTAATAACACCAGAAAAGAACCCAGTTACGTCTCGACAGGGCCGTATCATAATTGGCATCCCCAGCGGGATCCGACCCCTTGTCAAATATGTTTGACAGGGGGGGTGATGTAGCGCAATCCCCTGTAAATAATTCCCCCTGTGAGTAATTATTAGGACATTGTACGTCCTGTGCGGTGCCCGGTGTGATTACGCACAACAGTAGCAAGTGCGGTGCTAGGTGCGATTAAGTGCTAAAGTGAAGCAGTGTGTTAAGTGCTAGTGATCCATCTAAGTGACAATGGCAGAAAAAGCAACCATCGACGATCTGGACGATGTTCACGCCTTTCTGAACAAGGGCTGTCTTGCCAGATTAAAATATCTGGGGAAACAAGAACTTGTGTTAGTGAGTGCCTTGCTGGAGATAAAGATACATGCCAGTGATTCCCGTGTGGAGATCTTGTCCAAGGTTCACCGGCATTTGAAGGCCGAGGAGAAACAGGGAAGCGAGGCACAAATTACAAAAGAAAGTAAGGAAGTAGCTTCTGCTGAAAAGGAAGATAAGGGCAGTGACATTGACAGTGATGCAGGTGAGCTGAATATAAGCTTTCTAACTGTCAAAATGCGTGCCTTGGAAATAAATCGCGAGATAGAATGGAAGAAATTAGAAATGGAAAGAGAGAGACAAGATAAAGAATTAGAGATGAGGTGTTTAGAACTAGATAGAGAAAGAAAAAGAGAAGAGCGAGAAAGAGAAGAGAAACGAGAAAGAGAAGAGCGAGAAAGAGAAGAGAAACGGGAAAGAGAAGAGCGAGAAAGAGAAGAGAAACGAGAAAAAGAACGAGAAAGAGAAAGAGAAGAACGAGAAACAGAAAGAGAAGAGCGAGACAGGCAAGAACGACGAGACAGAGAGGAAAAAGAGAGACAACATGAGCTAGAAGTATTGCGATTAGGTGGTCGGAGGCAAACAATGGAAACAAGTAGTTTCGATCAGGTAAAGAACATCAAAATGGTCCCGAAGTTCAACGAGAAGGAAGTTTCGAAGTTCTTCGCAGCCTTCGAGAAGGTTGCGGCCTCTTTGGAGTGGCCAAAAGAGAATTCGGCCATCATGATACAGTCCGTCTTGACTGGGAAGGCCGAAATCGCCTACTCCACGTTGTCCCTTGATGACTCCGGCGATTACGACAAGATGAAGAAGGTAGTGCTCATGGCTTACCAATTGGTACCTGAGGCTTACAGGCAGAAGTTTAGAAATCTGAAAAAAACCTCGGAGCACACGTTCACCGAATTCGCGACCATCAAGGAACGGCTTTTCCAGGAGTGGTGTGCCTCTCGGAAGGTGGAGACCAAAGAAGACCTCGAGCAGCTCATACTGTTAGAGGACTTCAAAGACTGCCTGGCAGGGAATCTAAAGACGTACCTAGAAGAACAACAGGTAGAGACCTTAAGTGCAGCAGCACGATGGCTGAAGAGTACGTCTTAACGCATAGGTCTTCCACTAAGTATGTCCCGAGGAATTACCCACGTCTGTTTGGCAAGCCTCGTCAGGAAGAGGAGAGACCCGTCCCACAAAGCGCTGTGAAGACGCCCCCAAGTAGCCCTCGAAGGACTAGTCCTAACAGTCCGAAACACCGTAGTCCGAGTAGGAATATGGTGTGCTGGACTTGTGGGCAGAAAGGGCATGTAGATGCTATATGCCGAGGCAGAAGAGGTAGCGGCCCACGTAGGGAGGTGATGTTGATGGGCTGTGCGACACCACCAGAGGGAACCCAGTCTCTGATAACTAGTCAAGAAGGACCAAGATTGTTTGCCCCTCACACTGCAGGAGGGTATGTATCGAGTGATCATACTGGTAGATCAGTTGTAGTGCTCAGAGATAGTGGAGCAGCCCAGTCCCTGATCGTGAGAAACTCGTTACCCGAGGGAGTGAGTGTGGACGAAGACAAAAGGTTGTCCTGGTTGGGTTTCCTAGGACGCGGTACGTTGCCCCCTTAGTGCCGGTACATCTAGACTCGCCTTACTTCAGCGGCACATGTGTGTTGGCAGTAGTTGATACCTTGCCTATAGCTGGGATTGACGTGATACTAGCCAACGACTTGGTGACAGGTTGGGACTACGATGATCTCGAGGTTGTGGACAAGCCAGCCGGAACAGCAAGGCCCGAAGTAACAGCAGGAAATGGTAATATCCAGGTACAGGCAGAGGGACAACTACTTAACATGTTTAATCCTTCCTCTCACCAACAGGTTGACAGCATTCTAGCAGAGTCTCCTGATTCTTCTCCCGACGAGAAACATGAGGTTATGGTGGCAGAAGCGACTGAGCAAGAAGAGAGGCCTCATGTACAAGCACCTACGAATACCCAAGAGTCTGGAGTGAAGGCGGATGAGTACTTGCGGTATGGCAAAGTACAATGTATACTGAACCGGCCAGAGATTCCCCAGACGCCAGAAGTATGTGAGGTATGTACAAAGGTTCTAGTGCCATCTTCGGTCCAAACCAGGCTAATGGATATAGGCGGCTATGGACATTACAAGCTCATGAAACTTATCCCTAAGTTAGCCAAATGTTTCTTGGCGGAATTTTGTTTTGTTCTCGTGTGTGTTCTCAGTAAGGACCAGTGGACGACCCGACAGATGATGGCTCCCATGAACATCATGAAGAGACCCCAGGGATTGGAGACTTGCCCTGTGAGTGTTGCAGTCGAAGAAGGGACCTGGAAGGTGATGGTGGATACAGGAGGTATGAGATGTGATATTATGAGTGACTGTTCCCGACAGGTTGACACCCCCCGCGTGATTGCCGAGCCTGGATTCAGCGTAATGCGGAACGTTGGTCGACCTGGCAGTGGCAGAGCAGACACCATCTTCAATGTACAAGCAGCTCTGTTGGGACTAGGTGTGGGCCTAGTAAACGGTGGCGCTGTAAGTACCGAATTAATAACTATCGCTGTTACTCTAAATTAGCAGACTCCTGTATTCCAGGTTCCCGTCTCCCTGAAGGACTACTGGACCGGTACAAGAAATGCCGCCTGTGATCAGCCATCAAAGGTGCCACGACACAGGGAGGTGTCGATTCACCCCAGATCGCGTCTGTGCCGATCCTTACTCGAGACACGTAAGATGATTATGCCCCTGCTTGCCATCTCAATGAAGGTGTGGGAAGTCACATCAGGCAGGTCATTGCCTACCATCTTCAAGTTTTTCTTGTGCCAGAGTCTCTCATTAGGACAGTTTTGCGGACAAGACATCCTCACCACTCCAGTTTATAGTTTATGTGAGTCCGTTTGGAGTTGTACCCACGTACTAATTTGGTTTGTTTTTTCTTTTATAGAAACCCAAACAAAATTCATTTTGGTGGGGAGGTGTTACGGACCCGAATCCAGCGTCAGAGTACGGAGCCATGATAATAGCGCCATCTGTGAATCCCCAACCAAAAGCCCCGCAACATGGACAACGCCATCTAGCGAGGACGGGATATACCGGCCACAGGGGCTGGTTTCCCGTCTTAATCAGCTCATAACATAGCCGCTGCTGACCTCTGGTGAGGTGGCGCTTAGACAGTGAACGCCTTCTATGGAGTAAATAGGTAGACGTTTCTGTCTAAGCTAGTAAGTGATGTTTCCTCGTGACCCCCATGTAGTGTCCCCAGTACTAATGACGTGTCTGATTACAGAGTCGACCTGGGACTGCTGTATTGGACGATGGATCAGTCTACCCAAGTCAGCCAAAGTCTCTCCACGAGTTTGCTCTGAAGAAGCTGTGAGTCACCCCCGGATGAACACTGTTAAGAGTGTTAGCCTGCCTGTGACATGGCAGTATCAGGAATCGCCTTATCCGGGGCTGGCTGGTGGAAGAGACTAGCCACTGTGGTACTTAGAGAGGAGGGTGATCAGCGGGATCACACGAGTCTCCTGCCTAGGGCTCACAACCCTAGTATCGATCGTGGAGTGGCCTACACAGCGGAGCTGATCGGAACCTGCCAGCTACAGGCTGGATTGTGGTTGAAGGCCTCCACGACGGAGCACCCAGTGGGATTGTGATTTGGCTGGCCTGTGGCCAGGGTAGATTTGCCGAGAGAAGCCAAGATGGATTCATCGTGGGCCACGCAAGGAGGAAACAGGCCTACCCAGAGAGTGTGCACCGTGGTGCATCCTGTGTCTTTGGAGGAAGACAAGTCATTGTACATAATCGTGTATGATAAACCCCGTGTGATTGTTATTTATTTATATGGTGGTGGTGAGAATATATATATATAAATCAGAGCATTTGTATCCCTCCCCCTTTAATTCAACTTGCGTTACGGAATACATCCCTTGAAAGCCTCTACTAACTTGGGGCCGGATTCCCAAGTTCTAATAACACCAGAAAAGAACCCGGTTGCTTCCCAACAGGACCATAACAATGCCTCAGGAGATAGATTAAGTGTTACGTCCATCCCCAGGTCTCTTTCGCGCGTCGTCACAAGTAGGCTTTCCCCTTCATTGTGTACTGTCCCTTTGGTCTCCTATCTCCTAGTCCCATTTCCATAACTTTACATTTGCTCGTGTTGAATTCCAGTAGCCATTTCTCTGACCATGTCTGCAACCTGTTCAGGTCCTCTTGGAGGATCCTGCAATCCTCATCTGTCACAACTCTTCTCATCAACTTTGCATCATCCGCAAACATCGACATGTAGGACTCTACGCCTGTAAACATGTCGTTAACATATATAAGAAACAGAATTGGTCCCAGCAACGATCCTTGTGGTACTCCACTTGTTACTGTTCGCCAGTCCGACTTCTCGCCCCTTAGCGTAACTCTTTGGCTCCTTCCTGTTAGGTAGTTCCTTATCCATGCTAGGACCTTTTCCCCCACCCCCGCCTGCCTCTCGAGCTTGAACAGCAGTCTCATGTGCGGTACTGTGTCAAAGGCTTTTTGGCAGTCCAGAAATATGCAGTCTGCCCAACCATCTCTGTCCTGTCTTATCCTCATTATTTTATCATAGAATTCCAGAAGGTTTGTTAGGCACGATTTCCCTGTCCAGAACCCATGTTGATGGTTGTTCACAAACCTAATATTCTCCAGGTGTGCAACCAGTCGTAGCCTAATTATTCTTTCCAGTATTTTACAGGGGATACTTGTCAGTGATACAGGTCTATAATTAAGTGCCTCCTCCCTATCACCTTTCTTGAAGATCGGCACGGCATTTGCCTTCTTCCAGCAACTGGGCCATTCTCCCGACATAAGTGACTCATTAAAGATCATTGCCAGAGGCCCGCTGAGAGCCTGCACTGCTTCTTTTAGTATCCACGGTGATACTTTGTCTGGTCCAACTGCTTTAGTTGCATTTAGAGTTGTCAACTGTTTCATTACCTCCTCTGCTTTCACCTCTATATCTGATAGTCTTTCATCTAGGGTAACCCCTTCCAACAATGGGAACTGCTCAGGCTCGGTAGTGAACACTCCATGGAAACTGGCATTCAGTGCCTCGCAGATTTCCTTGTCACGTTCAGTATATGCCCCCTCTGTCTTCCTTAGTCTTGTCACTTGGTCGTTCACCGACATTTTTCTTCTTATATGACTGTGTAGTAACTTAGGTTGTTTTTTCGCTTTGATTGCAATATCGTTCTCATAGTCCCTTTCCGATGTTCGTCTTATGTTAATGTAATCGTTCCTAGCTCTGTTGTATCTGATCCTGTTGTCCTCTGTCCTTTGTCTTCTGTACTTCCTCCACTCCCGCCTGCTGGCCATTTTTGCTTCCTGACACTGTCTATTAAACCATGAGTTATTATATTCCTTCTTATTTTTTCCCTTTACTGTTGGTATAAATCTCTCTTCGGCCTCCTGGCATTTCTGTATGACTAGGTCCATCATATCTTCGACTGTTTTTCCTCTAATTTCTTCCTCCCACTGCACTTCACCCAGATAGTCCCTTATCCTCTTATAGTCCCCTTTCCTGTAGTCAACTCTCCTTTCCCAGATCTCTTGTCCCATGGTCATAAGTTTGAATTCCATCATGTAGTCAAAGACTAGGACACAATGGTCACTGGCCCCTAGAGGTATTTCATGCTCTAAATTCTTGATATCTTCTACGTTCGGGGTGAAAATCAGGTCTAATAGGCTCGGTGCATCTCCTCCTCTATCCCTTGTGTCTTCTTTCACATGTTGTGTTAGGAAATTCCTGTCTATAACATCTACTAATTTTGCTCCCCATGTTTCGTCCCCTCCATGGGGATTCCTTGATTCCCAATTTATCTCTCCATTATTTAGGTCCCCCATGATCAGCAGCTTTGCTCTCATTCTGTGGGCTAGTTACCTGGTTGATACCTGGTTGATGGGGTTCTGGGAGTTCTTCTACTCCCCAAGCCCGGCCCGAGGCCAGGCTCGACTTGTGAGAGTTTAGTCCACCAGGCTGTTGCTTGGAGCGGCCCGCAGGCCCACATACCCACCACAGCCGGGTTGGTCCGGCACTCCTTGGAGGAACAAATCTAGTTTCCTCTTGAAAATGTTGCTGCCTTCTGCAGTTCATCTATACATGCCTTGTTGTTGTCATCATACTCCTTCCTGGGTCTTCTACTGTTTGGTGGGGGATTGTAGATTACCAAGATCACAATCTTCCTTCTATCTACTGTCAGAGTTCCATGTATGAAGCTTGTGCACTCATTTGTAACTCGATTTCCCAGGTCTTCAAACTTCTATTTCCGCTTTATTAGGAGTGCCACTCCCCCTCCCTGTCTCTGTGTCCTCTCTTTTCGTATCACCTGGTACCCTTCAGGAAAGATTGCATCTGAGATCATGTCATTAATTTTAGTTTCCACAATTGCAACTATGTCAGGATCTGCTTCACTCACTCTTTCTTTTATCTCTTCTGCTTTATTAGATACCCCATCAGCATTGGTGTACCAAACCTTGAGATTCTTCATGGAAACTCTTGTACCAGAGTTCTCCCTTTCTCTGGGGGTCTGGGGGGATCTGGGGGGTGTCTGGAGGGTTGACTGGGGGCAGGGGGGGATCTGGGGGATCTGGGGGGTGTCTGGGGGATGACTGGGGGCGGGGAGGATCCGCGGGATGTCCGGGGGGATCAGGGGGGTGTCTGGGGGGGTCCGGAGGGTGAAAGAGGTCAGGAGGGGTGCTTGAGGGGCTAATGGGGGCTGGGCTTCTACTAAGGTAGGTAGGAGGGTCTGGGGTGGGGCCTGGGTAGGTAGGTCTGGAGTAGGAAGGGCATACTGGGTCTGAAGATTAGGGAGGGCATAGAGGGGTTGGGAGATAGCGTAAGGTTGAGAGTCAGATAGAGGTTGAGAGGTTGGGAGGGGGAAGGATAGAGGGGGTGGGGGGAACCTCCCACCCCCTTCGCAAGGGTGGGGGGGGGGTCACATGGAAGGAGAGGGGATGAGGAGGGGTGAGGGCTGGATAGGTTTTGGGTGTTGAGGGGATGAGATCTGGGTGGGTTCTTAGGGTTAAGGGGATGAGGGCTGGGTGGGTTTTGGTGGTTGAGGGGATGAGGGCTGGACGGGTTTTGGGGGTTGAGGTTATGAGGAGGTCCTTGGAATGTGGGATGAATTTGACTGCAGTGGGGTCAGAGGGGCCAAAGGAGGTGTTGGGAAGATAAGCAGGGGCAGGGAGGGCTGATTTGGGGAAGGAGTGACCTGAGAAGGTGTGAGCTGGTCAACATGGTGTGGATTAGCGTTGGGGTGTGTAGCTACGCTCAAATGGGAAGAGTTGTATTGCTGTTTGCTTGCTCTGTGGGCTATCTACTCCTCCTTCATCATGAATTTGTCAATATATACATTGTAGTAATTTTAGCTACCTCTGAGTAAGTGTTTGTGATGCTGTATGTAATCCACTGCCTCTTTGTTAGTGAACTGTACCAGGACAGGTCGTTTCCTGTTACAGTTGTATGGTCCAATGCGTCGTTGAACTTGCACCTCATTCCCTGCCATCTGGGCTCTCATGTCTCTCAAGATCCCCAGTAGCTCCAAATCCTCAATCTCCATCCTTTCCTGCCTCGATAGTGCCCTGGCTTCAAGCAATCCGTGGATTATGATTGTCCTCTTTCTCAGTTCAGGGTCATGTTGGTGGCCCCCTCCCTAGCTGACCCCCACCCCTCCCACACCCGCTACTCCACCTACTACTACTCCCCCTTCCCCTGCCAAGCTTCCCTTATTCCTGCCAAATTCATTAGTAAGCCTAGATATTTCTCCTTGCCATTCTACCCTGCTCTTCCTGATTTCCTCTTGAATATAATCCATAAACTCTTGTTTGAGTTTTTGGACCTCGTCCTGTATCTTATTAAAGACTTCACTTTTAATCCCCTGTATTAGATCATCTATCCAAACATCCCTCTTCTCTACAAATTTCCCAATCATCTTCTCCACAAACCTATCTTCTTCCTCAATCATAATACTGTTGGACCTAGACGCCCATCCCGACCTAGTCATTGCTATAATGCAACCTTACCCACAGGGGTTCCAAGTATCTTACCGTCCTGCTAACACAAAGGGTGAGTGAATCTCCAATCGTTGTCCCGCGTGGTGGTAGGAGGGTTGCTGCCAGGGGTGAGGTCACGGTCAGGTCGGTGAGGTCCGCTCCACACTACACACTGCCACAGTACTTCCTCAACTATTTTGAATTACGCTACTTAAACTGTTTTTCTTCACTACCTTATGGCTTTGGTCAAAGTCCAAGGTTTTTTCATTCACTTGTACACACTTTTTCACTTCAAAGTTGCCTGATTACCCCTCCCACTCCACTAGTGAACCAGGAGCTCCCAACCCACGTCCACCCAACACGATGGTCACAAGTCAAGTGTGTTTGTGTGTGTGTGTGTGTGTGTGTGTGTGTGTGTGTGTGTGTGTGTGTGTGTGTGTGTGTGTGTGTGTGTGTGTGTGTGTGTGTGTGTGTGTGTGTGTGTACTCACCTAATTGTGCTTGTGGGGGTTGAGCTTTGGCTCTCTGGTCCCGCCTCTCAACTGTCAATCAACTGGTGTACAGTGTGTGTTTGTGTGTGTTTACTAGTTGTGTTTTTACGGGGGTTGAGCTTTGCTCTTTCGGCCCGCCTCTCAACTGTCAATCAACTGTTTACTAACTACTTTTTTTTTTTTTTTTTTTTTTTTTTTCCACACCACACACACACACACACACCAGGAAGCAGCCTGTGACAGCTGACTAATTCCCAGGTACCTATTTACTGCTAGGTAACAGGGGCATTCAGGGTGAAAGAAACTTTGCCCATTTGTTTCTGCCTCGTGCGGGAATCGAACCCGCGCCACAGAATTACGAATCCTGCGCGCTATCCACCAGGCTACGAGACCCCTGTGTGTGTGTGTGTGTGTGTGTGTGTGTGTGTGTGTGTGTATGTGTGTACAATTTGGTGAGCACGAGCGCGCTCATCTAATTGTACTCACCTAATTGTGCTTGCGGGTGTTTTAGCTCTGGCTCTTTTGTCCCGCCTCTGAACTGTCAATCAACTGGTGTACAGGTTCCTGAGCCTACTGGGCTCTATCATATCTACACTTAAATCTGTGTATGGAGTCAGCCTCCACCACATCACTAATCCATTGCATTTGTCTACTACTCTGACACTTAAAAAATTATTTCTAACATCTCTATGGCTCATTTGGCCACTCAATTTCCACCTGTGTCCCCTTGTGCATGTGCCCCTTGTGTTAAATAGTCTGTCCTTATCTACCCTATTAATTCCTCTGAGAATCTTGTATGTATTGATTATGTCCCCTCTACCTCTTCTGTCTCCCAGTGACGTTAGGTTTAATTCCCGTAGTCTATCCTCGCAGCTCATACCCCTCAGTTCGGGTACTAGTCTGTTGGCAAATCTTTGAACCTTTTCTAGTTTAGTCTTATGCTTGATTAGATATGGACTCCATGCTGGAGACGCATACTCCAGCATTGGTCTGACATATGTGGTATATAATGTTCTGAAAGATTCCTTACACAGGTTTCTAAAGGCCGTTCTTATGTTAGCCAGCCTGGCATATGCTGCTGATGTTATCCTCTTGATATGAGCTTCAGGGGACAGGTCTGGCATGATATCAACCCCCAGATCTTTCTCTCTCTGGCTCTTGAAGAATTTCATCTCCCAAATGATATCTTGTATCTGGTCTCCTGCTCCCTACACCTATCTTCATTACATTACATTTGCTTGGGTTAAACTCTAACAACCATTTGTTCGACCATTCGAATGGTTGTTAGAGTTCGACCATTTGTTTGTTCGATCATTCCTGCAGCTTGTCCAGGTCTTCTTGAAGCCTCAAGCTGTCCTCCTCTGTTTTAATCCTTCTCATAATTTTGGCATCGTCAGCAAACATTGAGAGGAATGAGTCCATACCATCTGGGAGACAATTTACTTATATCAGAAACAGGATAGGTCCGACTACAGAGCCTTGTGGGACTCCACAGGGGGACTTCACGCCATTCTGAGGTATTACCCCTCACTGTAACTCTCTGCTTCCTATTGCTTAGGTATTCCCTTATCCACTGGAGAGCCCTACCAGTTACTCCTGCCTGTTTCTCCAGCTTATGCATCAGCCTTTTATGGGTCCTGTGTCAAAGGCTTTGCGACAGTCCAAAAAATGCAATCCACCCATCCTTCTCTTTCTTACTTAATCTTTGTCACCTGATCGAAGGATTCTATTCAGCCTGTAAGGCAAGATTTACCCTCCCTGAACTCATGTTGATGGGTTATCACGAAGTCCTTTCTCTCCTAAGAAATGTGTTACTAGTTTTTATCTCACGATCTTCTCCATCACCTTGCATGGTATACAAGTTAAGGACACTGGCCTGTAGTTTAGTGCCTCTTGTCTGTCACCGTTTTTGTATATTGGGACTACATTAGCCGTCTTCCATATTTCTGGTAGGTCTCCCGTTTCCAGTAACGTACTGTACACTATGGAGAGTGGCACACAAAGTGTTCCTGCACACTCTTTCAATACATATGGTGAGATTCCGTCCGGCCCAACAGCCTTTCTCACGTCCAGCTCCAATAGGTGCCTCTTGACCTTTTCTCTTGTAATTTCGAACCCTTTCAAGGTCACCTGGTTTGCTGCCACCTCTCCTAGCCCCGTGACCTCTCCCTGTTCTATGGTAAAGACCTCCTGGAACCTCTTGTTGAGTTCCTCACACACCTCTTTGTCATTCTTTGTGTACCTATCCTCATCCGTTCTAAGTTTCATCATCTGTTCTTTCACTGCCCCTTTCCTCCAGATGAGACTGTGTAGTAGCTTTGGTTTGGTCTTGGCTTTATTAGCTATATCATTTTCATACCTTTTCTCAGCTTCTCTTCTCACACTAACATACTCGTTCCTGGTTCTCTGGTATCTCTCTCTACTTGCTGGTGTTCTGTTATTACGGAAGTTTCTCCATGCCCTTTTGTTCAGCTCCTTTGCTTTCATACATTCCCGATTAAACCACGGATTCTTCTTTTGCTTATCGGTTTTTTCCTGTCGGACCGGGATAAACCTGTATACAGCCTCCTGACTATTTTGGATGACATTGTCCATCATGTCTTGTACGGACTTAGTTCTGAGTTCTGTATTCCATGGTATATCCCTTAGGAATTTATTCATCTCCTCAAAGTTTCCCTTTCGGTACGCCAGTCTTTTGTTTCCCAGTTCTTTTTGGGGGGAGATAATTCCTATCTCAACCAGGTACTCAAAGCTCAATACACTATGATCACTCATTCCCAGAAGGGCTTCCAACTTAACTTCCCTTATATCCGACTCATTTAGGGTAAATATCAGATCAAGCAAGGCTGGTTCGTCCTCCCCTCTCATTCTTGTCGGTCCCTTGACGTGTTGACTTAGAAAGTTTCTTGTTGCCACGTCCAGCAGCTTAGCTCTCCATGTGTCTGGTCCTCCATGGGGGTCTCTGTTACCCCAATCTATCTTCCCATGGTTGAAGTCTCCTATGATTAGTAGTCTGGATCCGTTCCTGCTAGCCACAGAAGCTGCTCTCTCTATTATATTGATGGTGGCCATGTTGTTTCTATCATATTCCTGTCTGGGTCTTTTGTCGTTTGGTGGGGGGTTATATATGACTTCTACTATAATTTGCTGTCCTCCAGTAACTATGGTGCCTGATATGTAGTCACTGAAACCTTCACAGTTCTGATTTACCATCTCTTCAAAACTCCAACCTTTTCTTATCAGCAAAGCTACACCACCTCCTCCTCTCCCTTCTCTCTCTTTCCTCACTACATAGTAATCCTGTGGAAACACTGCGTTTGTTATGGGTTTTCGTTAGCTTTGTTTCTGTGAGTGCTATTATGTCTGGGTTTTCTTCTAGTGCCTATTCTCCGAGTTCACTTGTTTTATTGGTAATCCCATCTATGTTAGTGTACATTGCCTTGAAGCTCACTTTCTTCTGTTCATTTCCTTGTCCCCTTCTTGGTGATCGTTCTGCTGGTTTAGGGAGCTGTTCCCTGGGTGAGAAGATCTGTGAGGTGATTTGCAGGGTCTCAGAGGATTTTGGGGTGGGGGTGGGGGTGCAGGGGAAGGGGGGGCCGGTAGGGTGTGGGTTAAGGAGATAGGGGGGACATGGAGGATACAGGGTGAGGGGGAGGAGGGATTGGGAGGGTATGGGATGACTGGGGAGGGGGGATGGTGGGAGGGGGTACATGGTGGGAATGGGGGAGGGGTGATAGGGTCAGAATGGGGTGGGGGAGTGAGGGTTGGGTGAGCATTTGGGTGAGGGCCAGGTAGGGTGAGGGGAAGGGAGGGTTTCTATGCAGAGGGGAATGGTGGTGTTGCCCTCCCCTCTGGTTTTGCTGGGATGCTGGTTGTGGGTTCGCCTCTTATCTCTGGGACTGTTGTGTTCGGGGCTGCAATTTCCTGGTTTACTCCTCTCTCCCTGCGCTTCCTCCTTGCCTCTGCTGCCCTGGCTCTCTCCTGTGTGTGTGTGCGTGTGTGTGTGTGTGTGTGTGTGTGTGTGTGTGTGTGTGTGTGTGTGTGTGTGTGTGTGTGTGTGTGTGTGTGTGTGTGTGTGTATGTGTGTGTGTGTGTGTATGTGTGTGTGTGTGTGTATGTGTGTATGTATACTCACCAAATTGTACTCACCTTATTGTGCTTGCAGGGGTTAAGCTCCGACTCTTTGATCCCGCCTCTCAGCTGTCAATCAACTGATGTACGATTGCTGAGCCTTCTGGGCTCTATCGTATCTACATTTGAAACTATGTATGGAATCAGCCTCCACCACATCATTGCCTAATGTATTTCATCTCTTAACTACTCTGACACTGAAAAAGTTCTTTTAACATCACTGTGGCTCATTTGGGCACTCAGTTTCCAACTGTGTCTCTTTGTTCGCGTACGACCCATGTTAACTAGTTTATCTTTATCTACTCTGTCACTTCCTCTGAGACTTTTGTAGGTAGTGATCATGTCCCACCTTACGCCTCTGTCGTCTAGTGTCGTGACGTGCATTTCCCACAGGCTTTCTTCGTAACTCATGCCTCTTAGTTCTGGGACTACACTAGTGGCATATCTCTGAATTTTGTCAAGCTTCACCTTGTGCTGGACAAGGTACAGGCTCCATGCAGGGGCCGCATACTACAGGATTGGTCTTACATATGTGGTATACAAGGTTCTGAATGATTCCTTACACAGATTCCTGACGGCAGTTCTGATGTTAGCCAGCCTCGCATACGCAGCCAATGTTATTCTTATGATGTGGGGTTCAGGAGACAGGGTTGGTGTGATATCAACTCCTAGATCCTTCTCTCTGTCCGTTTCATGAAGGACTTCATCTTCCATTCTGTATCCTGTGTCTGGCCTCCTATTTCCACTGACTAGATTCATTACCTTACATTTACTCGGGTTGAACTTTAGTAGCCATTTGTTGGACCAACAAATGTCTGTCTAGGTCATCTTGTAGTCTCTTACTGTCTTCCTCCGTCTTAATCCTCCTCATAATTTTTGCATCATCAGCAAACAATGAGAGGAATGATTCTATACCATCTGGAAGATCATTTACATATATTAGAAACAGTATGGGTCCATGGACTGAACCCTGCGGGAGCCCCACTAGTGGCGTCTCGCCAATCTGAGACCTCACCCCTCACAGTGACTCTCTGCCTTCTGTTAGTTAGATGCTCCCTTATCCCATGGAGTACCTTTCCTTTCACTCCTGCCTGCATCTCCAGCTTTTGCACTAGTCCCTTGTCTGATTTTTGTTGCCTGATCGTATATATATATATATATATATATATATATATATATATATATATATATATATATATATATATATATATATATATATATATATATATATATATATATATATATATATATATATACATATATATATATAAATAAATAAATAAATAGATATATCTATATATATCTATATATATCTATATATATATATATTGTAGGCATCCTTCAGTCTCGGGAGACTATGGAGTTGCGCCCTAGTTGTCAATTCTGGTGCAGCGTCTGGTGTGACTGATGAGGCCAATCCGAGAGTGGCAGTCCTTCCCACACCGAGCAAGTCCGGATTCTGAACGAACGAAGAAGTCCGATTCTGGTCTGTCTTCCTGGCTACCGGCTTTCCTTCTCTGTCTCTTTGCCTCCGATTCCTTGGCAAGTGACTCCTCGAACTTGGAGAGACCTCTTTGAACAGAGTGCCTCCAGGCTGAACGGTCTGCAGCCTGTGTCTCCCATATAGCTAGATCGACGTCCATGGCTTTCAGGTCCTTCTTGCATACGTCTTTGTACCGTAGATGGGGCTTGCCTGTTGGACGCTTTCCCTGCCTCAGCTCTCCGTACAGGAGATCCTTGGGGATCCTGCCGTCGCCCATTCGCACAACGTGCCCGAGCCAGCGCATTCGTCTGTGTTTCAGCATTGTGAACATGCTGGTGATTCTTGCTCTCCCCAAGACGTTGTTGTTTGTCACCTTGTCCTGCCAGGTGATGTCCAAGATGTGTCGAAGGCAGCGCATGCACACACACACACACACACACACACACACACACACACATATATATATATATATATATATATATATATATATATATATATATATATATATATATATATATATATATATATATATATATATATATATATATATATATATATATATATATACATACACACATATATGTGCTCTCAGCCACAGCTCAGAATGGAAGCAAGTCGACGAAGAACTCTGTAGGGTAAGGCAGGTCCTAGTCAACAACGGCTTCTCCAATGGTTTCGTCGAAGACATCATAAGAAGGAAAGTGAAACGCCATGCAACCTCTGAAGAGACAACCAACACAACACCTATACCCCCTATTAGACTATTTTACAGGAACTTCTTTTCCACAGCTCATAAAACGGAGGAAAGGGTCCTGAAAGATATGGTTAATAGAAACGATATCCCTACAGACAAAAATCAGAGGATACAACTGACGATTTACTATAAAACCTCTCCAGAGGTTTGGAGAGGTTTACCTAACCTAACCCAACCATGAGAAACTCTCCAGACACAAAACAGAACGCTTTAAAAGAGACTAACGTCGTCTATGCCTTCAAATGCCCTCTTGGGGACTGTAAGCTCCAAAAAACCCAGTATATAGGCAAGACAACAACATCTCTTTCTAGGCGTTTAACGATGCATAAGCAACAGGGCTCCATTAAGGAACATATAATCTCTTCCCACAACCAAACCATCGCCAGAGAAATCCTAGTAAACAACACAGAAATCATCGATAGATAAAGCGATAGCAGGCGGCTTGACGTTTGCGAGGCATTACACATCAAGAAGTCAACACCAGCAATCAACAGCCAATTAATGCACAACTATATTCTACCCACCTCAAGACTCCGCTCCAATATAGAAGCATCAAGAAATATGAACCAATAGGCTTTCTACAATCACTTCCATTCAATACCCATTGTTTCGTGTTCTGTCTTGTGTTGATGAAATTAATACCCTATTAATACTCTTGTTCTGTCTTGTGTCGATGAAATTAATACCCTATTAATACCACATTTTGTTCTGTCTTGTGTTAATGCCACATCACCCCTTCCACCTCACTCAAATGTAGATATAAAATCGGAGATACGTAAGTTCTATTCAGTTGTGTATTTGTGAACTAAAGTCTTTGAAAATGTAATAAGTTTTACGAAACGCGCCCGTGTCGCGTCAGACTAGAAATAAAAATGAATTTTGGAGAATTGATTTTTGATTTACCTCCAACAGTGAAGCGTAATGTACGAAAGATTGAGAAAATTCGTGTTAGAATTATTAATCTTACTTTTTCGGTCATATTTAATAATATATATATATGTATATATATATATATATATATATATATATATATATATATATATATATATATATATATATATATATATATATATATATATATATATATATATTGTGATGATTATCTCTTTTTAGAGAGATTGAGCCTGCTCTTCCCTACTTCAAGTTACGTCCAGTTAACAAGTATAAGATGCTACATTCAAGATACTTCACCGGTAGCACAAATCGTTTTGACCAGGAGGCAAAACGTACCCAAGATCCCCCCTACTCCACACACCCTCCATGCCGGCTTGTCGTCAAACCAGCAAACCACCCATACCAGCCTGCCTGCTCCTGATTGGTGACTCGCCGACCGCGCACCTGCACACTGCACCTCCGCGCCATTTACCTGAATCGACGTTGGAGCCCTGACCAGCTATCAACTTCAGAATATTCTTTGTGCACTTAGAGTTGACCTCTCTCTTGCATACTAAGCTCTCTGGCTTTTGTATACTAAGGGAGGTCTCAGCCATAGCCAATATTCTCAGCACCATTTTACCATTTACTATTTTGTCTCACATTGTTTTTTCATTTATCTTTGTTATTTAATTGCACTATTCATTTCCCCGAGATTTGTCTTTATTTTTATTTATGTTTAAAGTATATATTAAAGTTTCATTGTTCATACTTTGTGTTTAACGTGTTCCTCCCTCTCGCTTACCACAGACAACAGGCAAGCAGTCTATCTTTTTTTTGTAAGTGTGACCCGGCATTGACACCTGCCATTGGAGGACTGCCGAACATCTACACTCCAACACTTTCCCGTCACATTTAATGGGGGTCTGTCCACGGAGCTTCACTCAGGTACTAGTACTAGAACATCAATTTGTGGTAAGCGTACTTCGCTTTGCTAAAGTAGCTTTTCAGTATTATCATTAATTTTCATATTTATATGGTGCTGTGTGTATTGTGCATTCCGAGAGTAGCATATGGTGAGTGTGAGATAACTTTGGATTACGTGGTGACTGTAGGCCTCAGTCATTCTCTTAATTGGTCATCTCTCCCTCCGTGTTATTACTCGTGTTTACCACCTTTTATCCCTAGGATATTTGTCACATTATCGGCAGATCATCATTGTAGTACCCTGGTACTTTGGTTTGTCTTCGAGTCAAAGCACCCTATCTTCTGCAATCCGACCGAAGGAGGATAAGAGGGCCATAGTTCCTCAAGCACGGACTTCGTTGCTGAGTTGGGACCTCAGAAGCAATTCTCGTCACCAGTTGGCACTCGCGCCCCTACACGTCGGTCAGAGATGATGATATTTACTTAGGTAGGGAATTAGCTTTCTTTTTACAGAGCACAAAGTTCGCTAATTCTGTAAGTATCATATTCATTTAGTGGGAAACCCTTGCTTATGTCCTATAAAGACTCAGCAAGGTATGCCTACATTCTTGGACTACCTAATTCACTTTTGGAGCAATTTAATGTTTCATTTGTTTTAGAAACTCAGTTTCACTTATTTAGTAGGATTTTCTTGCCCTTATTCTCTTACATTGAGTACCGGGTACAAGATTTCCTGCGATTTTGATTGACTAATCATTTACCATCCTGAAATTAACATTAATTGTTAAAGATTAAAATTCCACAGGATAGTTACCAGTTGCCACGTTATCCTGTTCTTATATTTGCCATATCACAACTATATTCGTGTACATTTATTTGCTATCATTCACCATGTTTCGTCTCCAAGCGTTCCGAAACGATCCAGCAGGTGAAATAGGGACCTTATGTCGTGCCAAGAGGACTGAATTACAAACTCTTGCACACTAGATGTTCCCCATGGAGCCAACAAAAATGAACTGCATAACATAATTATGGATCACCTCTTAGATGAAGGGGCAATTGACTCTGAAACTCACGAAACTTATTCTATTGCAGATAAACATGATCTGGCGACTATGAAACTCAAGCTCGAGCGAGAGCAACAAAAAGAAGCTCTACAACTGAGGAAAGAGGAAGCTGCAATAAGGAAAGAAGAACAAGAACGTGAGATGGTCCTACTCCGTGAGCGTTAACGAATACAGCTTGAAGCAAAACAACGCCACCTGGAGATACAACGCGAGCATGAAAAACAGAAAGCGGCAATGGCTATAGAATGTCGTCAACAAGAACTCACGTTGGGAACTACACACCTCACTCAACGCCAGCAAGCTACCGCCAGTCTTCCAGTAAGTTTCAATGTCTCCCATGTAAGTAAGTTAATGCCACCATTCGTTGAGACAGAGATTGATGTCTTTTTTACCACATTTGAGACCCTAGCTAATAAACTTAGCTGGCCTGCTGATCAATGGTCTACCCTTCTCAGAGTGCATCTTACAGGTAAAGCTGCAGTTACTCTCAGTACCTTAACGTCTGAGAATGACTACCAGACCCTGAAGCAAGCAGTGTTGGATGCCTACCTTCTCTCAACCGAAAGCTACCGACGAAAATTCCGTGACTATCTAAAGGCAAGTACCACCACTTTCTAGAATTTGCCAATACAAAGAAAAGATATTTTATGAAATGGCTGGAAGCAGCACATGTCTCTACATTTGCAGAACTCATCAACCTCATGCTAGTTGAGGAATTCTTGAGACGTGTTCCCCCTTCCGTCCGTTTATATCTAGCAGATAAAGAAGAAACCGACTACATCAAATGTGCGAAGTCGGCTGGCACCTACAGCCTCATCCACCGGCTGACACCATCATCACCTTCCAGTAAGAAGTCGTGGTACAGTTACGATAAAGTGAGTACAGATGAAGCAAGCTCACAATTGTATTGTAAGTATTGCATACTCTATGAACATACCATAGATAGATGTGTGAAGGCTCAATACAAGATCAATGAATCTACTAAACCCAAACAGACTCCTCCTAAGTCCGGTAAGCCTGTGATGAATGTTGGTGTTCATGTTAATGATCTTTCTCTTTTCAGTAAACACCTGTATCCTGGAACTGTCTCTACCAACGGTACAGATTCGGAGGGACGTTTCAAATTGAAGATCTTGAGGGACACAGCGGCTCTTCAGTCCATTATGTTGAAATCGGCTGTGTCTAACGTCGCCTACACCCGGGAAACCGTCCTTATCACTGACCTCACTGCTACCACTCCATATCCACTCGCCAGAGTCCACCTGGATTGTCCCTTCGTGACCGGTGAAGTCCAAGTCGCCATCAGGGAAAAGCCTTTTCCCATACCTGGAGTGCAACTTCTCCTGGGCAACGACTTGGCAGAAGATCTGCAACCGTCCAACCTGATCATCATGGACAAACCCCAGGTGTGTACCTCTGTAATGGATAATCCCATCTTTGAATATGTTACAGCAGAGGTTCAAGAAAGTGATAAAGTTTCTCCTCCGGTTTTGGTGACCACCTGTGCACAAGCTGCACGACCGCAACCAGCTGACACTACTGCTACCGCTGTCCCTCAAGACCCTAAGAATCTACCTCCTAATCTTACCAGTTTGGAGTTCCGTAAGTTACAGAGGGAAGAGCAATCATTAACACCGTTATTCTTCCAGGCTGAGACTCAACCTGACTGCAACCCTGGGTTCTTCCTAGAGAATGAATTGCTCAACCGCAGATACAGATTTAGCAAGCTGAAGGAGGATGACGATTGGGCCAATGTCGAACAACTAGTGATTCCCACCAGCATACGGCCCGATATTCTACACCTGGCCCACGGAGCTGTTTCTCACTATGGTTTCAACAAAACTTACCACGGAATCAGACAAGACTACTACTGGCCAGGTATGGTAAAAGACGTAAAAAAATACATACAACAGTGTCATACATGTCAGATGGCAGGTAAACCTAACATCTCTATTCCCCAGGCTCCACTAAAACCCATCCAGGTGCCTGCGGAACCTTTCCACAGACTCACCATAGACAGTATTGGTCCTTTACCCCGGACCAGTTCTGGCAACGCCTATATATTAACTATCATGTGTCCTACCACCAGATTCACCATAGCAGTTCCAGTAAAGAACATTACGGCTGCTACTGTGGTGAAACACCTATTGAAGATCTTCACCCAGTATTGATTTCCAAGAGAGGTTCAAAGCGACTGTGGCACCAACTTCACCAGTGATCTCTTCGAGAAGACACTGGAGGAGTTCAACATCACACAGGTACTGTCCAGCCCCTATCATCCTGCTTCACAGGGTTCTCTTGAACGTAGTCATCAGACTATTAAAGCACTCCTAAAGAAATTCTGCAATGATGCCTTGAAGGACTGGGATAAACAACTTGATCTCATTATGTGCATTTTTAGAAGTCTCCCCGATGAGTCTCTAGGAGTATCTCCTTATGAGATGCTCTACGGACGTAAGTGCTGTACTCCTCTCAAAGCTTACAAAGACTCTCTACGTAATGCCACCTTCAGTGACCCTCAGAATGTGCCTCAGTTTCTTCAAAACTTAAAGTCATGCGTGCTGAGGTGCAGTACCTCTTGGATCATGGACTGGCTACACCTTGTGAGTCCCCCTGGGCCTCACCCTGTATCTTGGTGCCAAAACCCCAAGGTAAGGTGAGACTGTGCACGGATTTCCGTAAGTTAAATAATGTGACTGTCAAGGATGCCTACCCCTTGCCAAGGATAGATGATATTCTTGACGCCATTGGTAATGCCCAGTACTTGTCCCAAGTGGACTTGCTTAAGGGGTATTACCAAGTGTGTCTAACAGAGCGAGCCAAAGAAATATCTGCCTTTATCACTCCCTTTGGACTTTTCCGATATGAACGCCTTCCTTTCGGACTATGTAATGCCCCGGCCACCTTTCAGAGAGCTGTCAACCGCGTCATCCAGGGCTTGGATAACACCTACGCCTATTTGGATGATATCGTCGTAGCATCCAACACCTGGAGCGAACATCTGCTCCAGTTGCAACGACTGTTCGCCAAGCTCCTGACAGCCGGCCTCACCATCAACCTGGGCAAGTCCACCTTCGCCAAAGGTAAAGTGCGTTATCTGGGTCATGTAATTGGGAGTGGCAGCCTAGCTCCGTTAGACACACACACTCAAGCCATCCAGCATTATCCACAGCCTACCACCAGGAAGCAGCTCCTGCGCTTCTTTGGTCTTCCCTCCTACTACCGTAGGTTTGTGAGAAATTTTAGTACAGTCGCCACACCATTAATCATTTTAACCAGTCCCAAGCAACGGTATAATTGGACCATGCAGCAAACCGTTGCTTTCGAACAACTCAAATTCCTCCTCTGTTCTAATCCCATTCTCGCCTCGCCAGATATCACCAAGCCTTTCGTCCTTCATGTCGACGCCAGTGGTACCGGCATCGGTGGTGTCCTGATGCAGCAACGAGGCGACGAGGTTCTACCTGTCAGCTACTACAGCTACAAGTTGAAAACCCACCAGAGGAACTACAGCACTATTGAAAAGGAGCTACTCTCCATCGTCCTGAATCTCCAGCACTTTGCTCCATACCTACAAGGTGCCAGGTCTACCACTATCTTCTCAGACCACAATCCTCTCCGCTTCTTACATCAAGCCCAATTCACTAACCAGCGTCTTCTACGATGGGCTTTATATCTGCAAGATTTCAACCTGGAGATCCGCTATATCAAGGGTTCTGACAACATCATAGCCGACGCCCTCTCCAGAGTCTATGAAGTAGAAGCAACTCCAACTATTACTCCACCACATGAAGACGTAACTTCTTCCAGAACCGCAGGTTTCGGGGGAGAGTTGTGACGATAATCTCTTTCAAGAGAGATTGAGCCTGCTCTTCCCTACATAATTACGTCAAAATACAAGATACTATATAGAAGATACGTTCACCAAGTATCGCCAAACGTTTTGCCCAGAGAGCAAATCGTACCCAGAACATCTGGCCACCGCCGTAACCAGCTAACTGCTCATCCTCTGCCTGCCTGTTGCTGATTGGCTGGTGTCTCGTCGCCCCCTGCCCTCAGCCACCACCACAAGTCGACGTCTGGGCTGCAGTGCGCCAGTCTCGTTAGAATATCTCAGTGCTCCATGCAGTTGACTCTCTCGCTGGTAGACTAAGCCTTGGCTTTCGTGTACTAAGGGAGGTGGTAGCTCGAAGCCAGTATTCCAGCACTTATATTTTATTTTGCTATCACTGTAACTTACTTGTCTTAGCGTAACTTTTCATTTGCCAGTGATTATTCATGTTATTTTGTTTGTTGACTTGTCTTGCATATTTTTATGAGATTGCCTTTATTCATGTCTTGTTTTTCTAGAGTAATTAAAATTTCATTGTTTATATACTTGTGTTTTGTGTGTCTTACCATTACCTTACCACAGACGAAAGGACCAACTTTTCTCTTTTTTTCGATTATGTGACGAGGCCCTGCCCCTAGCTTTTGAAACAGCCGAACACCAACGCTTTACTGTCACAAAATATATATAGTTTTTCCCTGAATGCTCTGTGTTCCCTTCTCTGAGGCTGTGGGTCCCTATAATTGCACCAGAGGTGATTCCCCCCTATATATATATATATATATATATATATATATATATATATATATATATATATATATATATATATATATATATACATATCTATATATATATATTTATTTATATATATATATATTTATATATATATATATATATATATATATATATATATATATATATATATATATATATATATATATATATATATATATATATATATATATGAATATGTGTGTGTATGTATATGTATGTATATGTATGTGTAGAAAGTAGGTATATGTATGTATGTATATGTATGTTGAAGCTGATCAGAATCACATTTCAACTTTGTAAATGCATTAATGACGCTATGTAAAGGACACATCGAACACATTATGTAGGCAGACGTAACTCTGCATATCTATGTATTTATGTCTGAAGGTCATATTAGCCTTTTTAAAGCACTACAATCACCTTCTGTGGTTGATTCTTCCATAAATCCCTGGACTATATGTTTAACAGATCTGTAACCCTGTCCATGGAGGATGAAGAAAAATATATATGTATCTTCTTGAGGTTATCTTTAGATGATTTCGGGGCTTTAGTGTCCCCGCGGCCCGGTCCTCGACCAGGCCTCCACCCCCAGGAAGCAGCCCGTGACAGCTGACTAACACTCAGGTACCTATTTTACTGCTAGGTAACAGGGGTATAAGGTGAGAGAAACTCTGCCTATTGTTTCTCGCCGGCGCCTGGGATCGAACCCAGAACCACAGGATCACAAGACCAGTGTGCTGTCCGCTCGGCCGACCGGCTCCCTAGCATTGCAGCATGTAGCTTAGCATTGTAAATATGTGGCCATGTCTGTGGTAGAAGAAAAAATCCTGTGGGCGGTAATGGACCGAATATCTATCCTGTGGGCGGTAATGGACCCCATGGCCATCCTGTGAGCGGTATTGGAGCCCATGGCCATCCTGTGAGCGGTAATGGGCCCTATGGCTATCCTGTGGGTAGGAATGGATCTCATGCCCATCCTGTGGGCAATAATGGGCTCCATATTCATTATGTGGGCTGTAGTAGACCCCCATACACATCTTGCGAGTGGGAGTGAACCCCACACTCATTCTCTGGGCGGTAATGGACCATATACTCATCCTCTAGACGGTAGTGGACCCCATACCAGTCCAAAAGGTGGTAGTGGACCGTCACGTACCCGTTTAACAGTGCTCGAAACTAACCCAGAAACCCAAGAATTCCCCCCACTCCACACAAGACGGCACAGATGATGGGAGAGCAATGAAAGTGGGACCGCCTAGTTTCCAGACTATATTTGGGACGCTGATACAGTTAATAATATGAGAGAGACATATTACTACAGTACACCATGTGGCGTTTATGGAGGATACAGTCACGAGCAAAGATTTATCCATGAATGAAATTACACAAGTTCCACGCACTGGGAACGGACAATAAAATAGGCTTGCACTGATCACTAAACATATACACAGTTATAAAAAGATGTACTAATTTACAAAGACAGTAGCACTTAACCAAATAGCCACATGGCTCCACTGATCAGACCACCATCCTCGACCTCTCCCGTAGAACGAAAAGAGAGAGAGGCCTGATTGATTGATAAAGATTAAGACACTCAAAATGTGGCACGGGCATGAACAGCCCGTAAGTGATGGCCCTTTTGAGCCATTTCCAGTATCAATAGATGATACTGGAGATCTGTGGAGGTGCGACTGCACCCTGCGTGATTGGAGATGTCTCCCGTGAAAGTGTCCAAGATTGATTGATGAACATTAAGCCACCCAAAAGGTGACACGGGCATGATTAGCCCGTAAGTGGTGGCCTTTTTGAGCCATCACGAGTATCAATAGATGATACTGGAGATCTGTGGAGGTGCGACTGCACCCTGCGTGATGGGAGATATCTCCCATGTGAATGTGTTGTAAAGATTAATTGATTGATGAAGATTAAGCCACCCAAAAGGTGACACGGTAATAGCCCGTAAGTGGTGGCCCTTTTGAGCCATTACCAGTATCAAGAGCTGATACTGGAGATCAGTGGAGGTGGGAATGCACCCTGCATGACGGGAGATGTCTCCCTTTTAAATGTATTAAGATGAAGATTAAGCCACCCAAAAGATGGCACGGGCATGAATAGCCCGTACATGGTGGCCCCTTTTGAGCCATCACCAGTATCAATAGATGATACTGGAGATCTGTGGAGGTGCGACTGCACCCTGCGTGACGGGAGATGTCTCCCACGTGAATGTGTTAAGATGAACATGAAGCCACCCAAAATGTAGCACGGGCATGAATAGCCCGTAAGTGGTGGCCCTTTTGAGCCATTTCCAGTATCAATAGATGATACTGGAGATCTGTGGAGGTGCGACTGCACCCTGCATGATTGGAGATGTCTCCCGTGAATGTGTCCAAGATTGATTAATGAAGATTAAGCCACCCAAAAGGTGGCACGGGCATGATTAGCTCGTAAGTGGTGGCCCTTTTGAGCTATCACCAGTATCAATAGATGATACTGGAGATCTGTGGAGGTGCGACTGCACCCTGCGTGATGGGAGATGTCTCCCTTGTGAATGTGTTGTAAAAGAGAGGCCTGATTGATTGATTGATTGATAAAGATTAAGCCACCCAAGAGGTGGCACGGGCATGAATAGCCCGTAACCTGATTGATTGATTGATAAAGATTAAGCCACCCAAGAGGTGGCACGGACATGAATAGCCTGTAAGTGGTACATTCTTTTTTTCAGTAATTCTTTTTAGTATTCTGAGGTTGCATTTAATGTTATCACGGGGAGAATACTGCTTCACAGTCTTTATGAGGGTGTCCAGCTGTTGGACACCTTTGTTGACCAGGAGAGTGGCTGTGTTGATGGCTTCAGGGTGGCCACTGCAAGATTCAGGAACTCTTAAAGCTCTTCTAAGGTAGTTGGTTGCTTCACATTCCAGAAGATAATGAAGTAATGGCTTTTCTGTGACAGTTTGGCAGAAGATGCGCTCTCTCTGTCGGGGTTCACCAATCTCCCAGTTGCAACTGTAACCTAGATGTAGTCTATATAACCTAACTGCAAGATTGATAAAGATTAAGCCACCCAAGAGGTGGCACAGGCATGAATAGCCTGTAAGTGGTACATTTTTTTTCAGTAATTCTTTTTAGTATTCTGAGGTTGCATTTAATCATCAAGATTTCCCTGTGGATTCCTTTTGGGATATTTAACCTTTCTAATTTGGTTGCCTGAAGATACCATGTTGCAGATGGCGAACCTTCAGCTATTCTCTGGTGTAGGTAGGCTTTGTTGAGGTGTGAGAGTTTTTGGGTGATGATGTTTTTTATGTTTTCTAGGCTGGGTGGAATTGTTTTATGTATCACTGGATGACGAGTTGCCAATTTAGCAATTTCATCAGCTTTCTCATTTAATGGGATTCCAACATGGGATGGGATCCAGTTTAAGGTTATGTTGAGTCCTTTGCCTTTAGCGACTGCTCCAAGATACAAATTGGTGGTAATTATTTCCACGTTATCTTTCCACTGTTTTTGTCCTAGTATTTGGAGTGCAGCTTTTGAGTCTGTGTGTATGATTGCATTTTGAGTGTTTTGTGCAATCACATATGCGAATGCCTGTTGTATGGCAAACAACTCAGTTTGGGTTGATGATACTAGTCCTCCCAGTCTCCAATATGCCTGTACGCTGACCGTGCAAAGAGCATCGCCAGCACTCTCATATTCTGTGTCCACCGATCCGTCTGTGAAGATGTGGGTGGCTCCTGCTACTGCTATGCTATACATTTGCTCTTCTATTATGCGCCTTAGGATTGTCGGATCATAGGCAGCCCTTTTCATTGGGAGACTTTCTATTACTATTTTGAAAGTAGGCTCTTCCCACGGTGCGGAAGGAGTGTAATTTGGGGTGTGGATGATCACCCTCTCTATCAAGAATCATGCTTTTTAAATGTAGTCTGTTTAGGACTTTTCCTGCTCTTGCAGCCCAAGAGTTTCCATTGTTTTGGCCTAGTTCAACCACCAAGGCCTGCCGTACTGGGATTTTATCAGAAGAAATAATTATCTTACTGATAACTGTAGCTGTCCTTTGTGATATTCTTTCTTGTAGAGAGGGCAAACCCGTCTCCAGTCTAAGAGTTTCAAGCCTGGTCCACATGGGAGCTCCCAAGTGCGGCTCTCATAGCATTGTTTTGGGCAACTTCAAGCTTTTTCCACTGTTGGTGTGATAGATTTGTGAGTGCAGGTGCGGCATAATCGATCACTGATCTGACTGCCTGTACATAGTATGTGCGAAGGACTTGCAGATTGGCTCTTCCAGAGAGGGAGGTTAGCGACCCGAGGATTGCCGTCCGGGCCGCAGTTCGCTCTCTCAAATAAGTGACCTCAGCTTTAAAATTCATGTGTGTCCAGGATTATTCCTAGATACTGATAGGTGTCCACCCATTCAATTGGTTGACCCTGTACTGTGAGTTGGATGTTGGGCTTCGCTATTTTTATGGGCATGGCCTTTGACTTTGAGGGGTTGAGTTTGATCCCAATCTGTTTTGCCTCTTTACTGATGCAGTCTAAGCATTTGGGTGCAAGGCGCGCCGCATCCCTTCCTTTTATGATGATGACAAAGTCGTCCGCGTAGTTTAGCAGCCTGCAGTGATGTGGAAGTTTCAACCTCATTATTCTTTCCATTAAACAGTTGAAGAGAAGTGGGCTGAGAATACCTCCTTGTGGTGTACCATTTTCATGTCTTTTGTACTCAGAGACTGAGCCATGAAGTTTTACTCTTGCTTCTCTGTTTATGAGACAGTTTTTGGTCCAGGAGAGCAGGTTGCCTCTGACCTCTTTGTCAATGAGGCAGCAGAGAATAGCTGGGGCGCTAGCCAGTTCAAAGGCTTTTTCGAGGTCCAGGAATATCAGCATTCCTGGTCTGTCATTCAAGTGGGCTAACAGAGTTGTAATACATTCCACTGTGCCAACCCCTCTTCTATAGGCTTACATATCATGGTGCAGTTTAGGCATTTTCCACTCCAGTCTGTTGAGTGCCATTCTGTCAGCCGTCTTGGCTGCACACCTTTGGAGAGAGATGGGCCTGGGAATAGCTGGATCTTTGGGTTTTGGGATCGGCACTATGTCTGCTCTATTCCAAGCAGAAGGTCTAGTTTCAGAAGTCCAAGCTAAATTAATTAACCTTAGGTATGCAGCGTCTCCCTCTGGGCCGAGGATTCTAATCATTTTATAGGTTGTTTTGTCGGCTCCAGGGGATGTATACTTGGAGTTTTTCTTAGCCCGATTGAGCTCATCCAGTGTGAAGGGGACATTAGTGTCAGAGACTTCTTCACATGCTGTAAGGATTCTGTGCCACCTTTCTTCCTCTAGTCCGGTCTGTACTGCTAATACATCTGGTGGAAGTTGATTGCTGACTGCTCTCTCTGCAAACCTGGTTGCCAGTACTTCGGCTTCCTGTTGAGGATCCTTGGGGTGTGGAGCTTTAGGTGTTTTATTCTTTTGGCTCGGTGAATTTGCTGCGACATCTCTCCGAGAGATGTGTGTTCATTCAGGTGTGAACACCATTCCAGCCACTTTTGTTCTGTTATTAGTCTGGTCTCTCGATGCACATGTTCCTTGACCACACAAAGTAAGGTCCTGTTGCGGTCACTTGGCTACTTTTTGTATAGCTTTCTTGTTCTGTTGAGTCTATGGTTGATTTCTTTGACACGTTCGCAATAGTACCAATGATCTTTATGGTGTCCGGTGGACTTTTTTCAGTGGGATTGAGTGGTTGACTGCACTTTGAATCGCTTTGACAAATTCTTGTTCTGCCTGATTAATGTCTTCGGGAAGATCATAGTTTTTATGCCACTCTGAAATGAGGTTTTGAAATCGGTCCCAGTTTGCTAAAGCAAAGTTCTAGGCTTCAGATGGAGGCGGAGGTGGGGTGGGTAGGTTTAACTTAAGATCAATTTGGACTCCATAGTGGTCGCTTGTGAGTGTGGGCTCAACTGACCATGTTGCTGCATCTCTTAGAGAGGCTGAAACAAAGCTTAGGTCTAATCTGCCTCCTTGGATGTGGGTAGGTTCATTCTTGTTTAGGATTCGTATTTCTGGAAGCTGGTCTAGTAGATGTGCAATGTTAATGCCGGCTTCATTTGTTGTGTTTGAGCCCAGTGCCAATCGATGATGGGCATTAAAATCTCCACAAATGATTGTGTTTGTTGTTATCGCGTGTCCAAATAACACAGAGAGATCCATTTCGGCATGTGGAGACCTGTACACATTAAACACTTCAAGTTAGTCGTGTCTTAGCTCAATGGTTACTCCCATTACCTCTGTCCCTGCTCCACAATCGGCTGGGCTGGTTATGGACTTGGAGATCAGGTCACATTTTACATAGATTGCACATCCCCTGGATTGCCCGTTGATCCATGGAAGGAAGAAACCTCGATAGCCTGAGATTTTAGGTTCTAATCCGGCTCGAAGCAAGCTCTCCTGTAGTATCAGGATGTCTATGCCCTTGGTTGCTGCTATGCATTGCAAGTGTTGCAATTTAGTGCGCAGTCCTTGCGCATTCCATTGCAGGATCTTTAGACCTCTAGGTTCTTGGAATTTGCTGATAATTCCGTGGTATCCATGGAGTCTGATGAACACGCCATGGAAGTTGCAATTGGTGTATAGGTTCTTAGTGGACCTGAAACTGATTCATCAATGTCGCTTTCCGACGAGCTGGACTCTATCTGTTTTTTAGGGGGGGGGGGTGTCTCCTGCCCTGCGTTTTTGAAGGTGAGGATAATATATTTTCGAATTTCTTGAGCTTGTGCTCAATTGTTTTCCGAGTCTCTGTGGTTTGCTTGATTCCATGTGATGACAGCAGACTTTCGATCAACTCGGTGACCAAAGTTTTGAGCATTGGCTAGAGAGGGTCCAGTTCTGTGGGAGCACTATTTAATGCTGTGCAGGTTTGGGGCCTAGTAGCTTTTAGACCCTTCTCAGTGGTAACTTTGACACGGGAATTGTTACTCCTATTGGCCCCAGTGTGCTTACTGGATGAAATGGGAGGGCGACTGCTTTGAACATGATTCTTGTGTCCTCCATCTTTCTTTTTGTCCTGTACGGAGATCTTCACACCCTTCACCATGCCCGATGGTGAAGGGCCGTGTGCCCCTCTTCCTGAATGGGTAGACCCCACGCCGTTTTAGTGGGCAGGGGAGCTGGTATTAGTTTTGGTGGGGGCTTCGGCTCTGCAGTAGGCGTGATGGGGTTCGTTTCAAACCTTTCAGGGCATTTCAAGTTCGAGGCGTGATGTGCCGTGGAGCAATTTGGGCACTTTGCCTGAACAGGGTGGTTTGCCTTGCGTTTATCAATGCATATTTTTGTGTCATGGGGCTGGCTGCAGACTCCGCACCTCGCTGGGCGTTGGCAGCCATCTTTGTGATGCCCAAATCTCTGACATCTAAAGCATCTTAGGGGCTCTGGGGTGTAAAGCCTGTGTTGGAACACGCCCCAGATTCCAAGGTCAAGTTTCTCCGGGATCCGTCCTCTTACTGTGAGAAGGACTTGTCGGGTTTCCTGTTTTGTGGTTCTTACTTGGCATCTCTCTGCTGACACCACATAGTTCAGCTTTTCGAGATGGTCTTGGGCCATATGCAAGGGATATTGGAGGACAATGATTTTACTTATTTCCTCCTCTGGTTTCAGTTCCTCACATTTTGTGTAATTTTTCAGAATCGTAGAGGCCGACTCGTCTTTAGGCCTCAGAATGTATTCTCTGAGATTTGGTTTTACTCTGATCTGGAGCTGGGGGTACTCTTTTTCGAGGTCCATTACAGTGGCGTAGGAAGACTTACCTTCGGTGTGCTGCACCTTGAAGATTGCAGTGTACATTTACTCTGAGGAGCTGGAAGAGCTGGAGAAGCTGGAGTGATTATAGGGCGATGGGTCGTCATGGAGTGGCTTGTCCTGTTCGCCTTATTCACGTGATGCCACTCGCCGTCACTTTCAGAACTTGTATCCAGTATAGATTGTCTTTTCCTACACTGAGCAGCATTGCTGGATCGATTATAATTCAATTGGAATTCCATGATGAAATTCAAATGATCACTTGTGGAGTGGTCTGGTGAGTGAAAGTGATGCTCTGTGCTACTGGAGACAAAGTCAGCGTGGAGTTGGCTCACTGGGTGAACTGGTGAAGAGAGGCCTGAGCGCTTCTTCCTTATATGGGCACGGTTATCGTGTTCGAGCATGCAATGCGTTCGGACGTAGTCTAATTAGTAATTAACATACTAGTCCATCTTCTGAATCATTTATCTAAGAACTGTTAAGCAGATCTAAGCTAGTAATTTTAGTAACAATCATTGTAGACAAGTGGACAATACTATTAACAATAGCCTATTTAGGACATAGAACATTTCCTAGGACAAGAAGTGGCCTGGTACAAACTCTGGGTTGCCAAATGCACAATAAAGCATCAAGCATTTCTCTATCTTAGAATACTAGAAACCCAAACTCTCACAATGGTTGGCAAAATGGATTTCTAATTACATGCAAGTGTTTTGGTGTACTGAACTATCAGGAACATCATAAACTTTACGATTATTCTAAGGGGTAAACAGCATGGCTGTCGCCGCCATTTTAAACGTAACGTAGCTACCTACATTATTTGTATTACATCCTATTAGTCCAACTTACACTGGGAAGCTCAACATAGTTGGCCTTAATCCGCCATTAAGTATTAATAATCAATCTAGATTCCTAACATCTCTCTGGTTCTAGTAATTCAATATTACTATTAATTAGCACTTCCCATTTTCTTGGAGTTGGTCATCCCGACCTCAGGTCAAGGTGCTTAAGCCGCTTAAAACTTTCACACACACATAGATAATATATAATATAATACAATAAGGCAACGCCTAACATCTTTATTCCTCTGAATTCTACATCTACTTATAATAGAAAGATACGAGTTCGTTATTCTTTCAACTGGGAATAAAAGATTCGTAACATGGACCTCATACCTATCCAAAAGATAATAGTGGACCCCATTCCTATCAAAAAAGTTGTAGTGGACCCCATACCTATCCAAAAGGTGGTAGATGGCCCAATATCTATCCTTTTGGGTGGTAGTGGATCCCATAAATATTTTGTGACTGGTTTTGGACCATATATCCATCCTGTTTACAAAAGTATTATTCTATTACTTTATTATTCTCTCATCTATCCTTATCTCAATTATGGTATTTGTACTTGGAGTTCTACATCCCAAAATCATCTACGTCCTCTAATTACTCATCACAAAGCAGCTATTAGAACAATATCAAACTCTGTCCCCAGACAGCACTCGGTACCCTTACTTAAATCTTTGAATATGTTAGATATTAACACACTGCACATCCTCTCATGTGTACTCTATATATTTAAGACAACTGTAATGTCAATACTGACCTTAAACGCTTCCTAGAAGGTTGTAACAGAACCCATGGGAACCACACTAGAAACAAATTCCTTTTTGATATTCCTAGAGTGCGACTTAATCAAACTAGAAATGCTCTACAAATCAAGTAACCCAGAATGTGGAATGACCTTCCCAGTCATGTCAAAGGCTGTACCTCTCTCAACCAGTAAATCAAAGTAAATCATTCAGAGAAAATCTAAGTACTACCTAATAAACTCCATGTAACTTACCTTATCCCCTAAATATCAACCCATGTCTTGCTATTTTCAAACAATACTGTTTGTTGAACAAGTTGTATAATGGCTGATTTCTGCCATGTTCCCCTCCCCCTTATTTTCCTTTTTTCAACTCAACTTATACTTCAATCTCAATTAGTATTAATCTTTAGTCTAAGTGTTTTTTCCCAACACCTTGCCCAAAACGCTGTGCGTATTAGCGGCTTTAGATATTGTATGTACTAGCTCTATCTATAAATCAAACATAATGTTTGTAACTTATCTTCTATGTATATACTTTTAAATGACAAACATTTTAGCTCTCTTCTCTTTCTCATCTACATTAATGACCTTCCAAATGCCTCTGAACTCCTCAAACAAATCTTAATTGCTGATAACTCAACCTACATTTTCTCCAGTCCTGACACTCGTGCTCTAAATGTCATAATGAATACTGAACTAAATAAAGTCCATCTCTAGCTGTCTACTAACAAACTCACCCTTAACTTTGACATAACTTTCTATATTTTATTTGCTAATAAATCCTCAAATCAAATTAATCTAAGAATAAACAATATCCAAATCAATAACAAAGTACAGGGTAAATTTCTTAGTATTGTCATCGATAACAAGCTGAATTTCCCGGGTCACATTCTAAACAAAGCAAAAAAAGTTTCTAAAACTGTTGGCATTCTTTCTAACATCAGATATTATGTACCTCGCCCTGTCCTGGTGACGCTCCATTACTCTCTCATCTATCCTTACCTCAACTATGGTATTTGTGCTTGGGGTTCTACTACCCAAAATCATTTACGTCCTCTAATTACTCAACACAAAGCTGCTATTAGAACATTATCTAACTCTGGCCCCAGACAGCACTCGATACCCTTACTCAAATCTTTGAAAAATGTCACATATTTAGGGCAATGCACATCCTCTCATGTGTACTCTATATATTTAAAACTCTGAACTGTAATGTCAATCCTGACCTTAAAAGATTCCTAGAAGGATGTAACAGAATCCATGGGCACCACACCAGAAACAAATTCCTATTTGATATTCCAAGAGTACGACTTAATCAAACTAGAAATGCTCTAAGAAATCAAGGGACCCAGAATGTGGAATGACCTTTCCAGTCATGTCAAAGGCTGTACCCCTCTCAACTAGTTTAAGAGAAAAACTAAGTACTAAATAATTAACTCCATGTAACCTTCCTTACCCGCTAAATGTCAACCCATTTCTTGTTATTTTAAACAATGCTGTTTGTTGACCAACTTGTACAAAAGCTGATTTCTACCAATTCCCCCCCTTTTTTTATTCTTTTTTTCAACACAATTAATACTTTAATCTCAATTACTATTAAGTTTTAGTCCAAGTGTCTTTTTTTCTCCAACACCTTGCCCGAAACGTTATGTATATTAGTGGCTTTAGATATTGTATGTACTAGTTCTATCTATAAATCCAACACTATGTTTGTAACTCATCATTTATGTATGTGCCTGATTATAAATTTGAATTTGAGTTTAGATTTTTATTTTGGCTTTGATTTGATTATAGTGTATCCCATAGACATTCCAATGTAACATCGTTTTCTTTAGACGTTCGTATAATCCATTCTCTTGGAGTTTTCAAAGCACACACTATTGTATATAATGTTGATTGGCAAAGCACCATATGTAATAACTAATGGTTCTTATTATAATTATAAACCCCATACCCATCCTGTTGGCGGTAGTGGACCCAATATACTCATCAGGTTGGTGGTAGTGGACCCCATGCCCATCCCGTGGGCGGTAGTGGACCCCTTACAAATCCTGTGAGCAGTATTGAACCCCATACATATCCTGTGGGTGGTAGCGGGCCCCATGCCCATCCTGTGGGCGGAAGTGGACCCCATACCAATCCTGTTAGCGGTACTAAACCCAATTCCCATCCTGTGGGTGGTAGTGTCTCCATAGCCATCCTGTAGGCAGTTTTTTTTAATATTCTTATTTTCTACCACAGATGTGGCCACACATTTACAAAGCTAACCAACATACATACATTTTCTTCTGTCCTCCATGGACAGGGTTAGAGATGTGTTAAACATATAGTTAAGGGATTTATTCAACAATTAACCACAGAAGGTGATTCTGTGCTTTTAAAATGCTAAGCTAACCTACATACGTAAATACATAGATACACAGAATTACGTATGACCTACATAAAGTGTTCGATGTGTCTTTTACATAGTATCATTAATGTGCATTTTCATAGGTGAAAAGTAAGTGTAGGACGTAGTGGATCCCATACCCATCCTGTGGGCGGTAATGGACCCAATACCTATCCTGGGGGCGGTAGTGGACCCAATACCATCCTGTGGGTGGTATTGACCCAATACCCATCCTGAGGGTGGTAGTGCCCCCCATCCTCATCCTGTGAGTGGTTGTGGATCCAATACCCATCATGCGGGCAGTAGTGGACCTCATACCCATCCTGTGGGCGGTAGTGGACCCCATACTCATTTTGTGGGCGGTAGTGGAGCATATACCCATCCTGTGGATGGAAGTGGAACCCATATCCACCTTGTGGGCGGTTGGGGTCCTCATACCCATCCTGTAAGCGGTACTGGACCCTATACTCATCCTGTGGGCGGCAATGGAGGCCATACCCATCCTGTGGGCGGTAATGGACCCTCATTTCCATTCTGTGGGTGGTTGTGCACCCCATACACATCCTATGGGCGGTAGTGGAACATATACCCATCCAGTGGGTGGTAGTGGACGCCATACCCATCCTGTGGGCGGTAGTGGACGCCATACCTATCCTATGGGTGATAATGGTCCCAAACGCATCGTGTGGGTGGTATTGGACCCCATAGAAATTCTGTGTGGGTATGGGGTCCACTAAGAAGTGGTGCTAACTGGGAATGAATCCGATTGGAAAAATCATGTAATTAAATGGGATACCACAGGGGTCCATTTTAAGGCAGAACAATCTTACCGGATATACCCGATGGGCACGTGCCCGGGGGCCCCACAAATATAGGAGCCCCACGAGCAAGGGGCCCCATGAGCATTGGACATGCAACCACACTTATATAATATAACCCTACATCCTTTAATGGAACTAATTAATAAAAATTTATGATATATTTTACCAGGTGAATAATCCTATCAACAGAAATGAAACGTAATGTTTTGAGTGGAACTTAAGTGTTTCAATATGTACCATCTAATGTGTAGCTTACTGAGTATTATAGTCTTTTTCAAGCCTTGTGTATTGTTCAAATATTTATCATGTTGATTAGTTGCTGCTCCACGGCATGTTGTTAATGTTTTAGCACCAGTTTTGTTAAGTGCCAATAAAATATATAGATTTTTAATTGTATAGGCCATTTACTTTTTATTCCCGTGACTGGTTGTCGTAGGGGCCCCAGCACACTGGTTTGCCCAAGGGCCCATAATAATGTTAAGATGGCCATATTTTGGGCCCAACTCTTTTTGCCTTATACACCATGACAGAGATGAGAATATTACAAACCACAGCATGTTAAACATGTATTAAACCTTTATTACCTGCAGCCACCTGCCATAGATATATCTCAACCTAATTCTGGCAATTACAATGTCACACTGTCTAGTGGATGTTTTATGCTGGCCGTATATATAATTCTCGATTCTAAACATGTCATAGCTCTTTACACTCGTGATTTCTGGCCTTTGAGTGTCAGTAACGGCTCTTCTGTCATCCCCAATTTCCTGAAATATTACTGCTGTTACAGCAGAGATTGGAATGCCAATATTCCACTCAAATCTCTGGATTATCACTTGCAGTTTTAGCTTCGTAGCGCACATCTGTGACAGGCTAGTACGCCTATTATGTACTCACCTAATTGTGCTTGCGAAGGTTGAGCTCTGGTTCTTTGGTCCCGCCTCTCAACCGTCAATCAACAGGTGTACAGGTTCCTGAGCCTATTGGGCTCTATCATATCTACACTTGAAACTGTGTATGGAGTCAGCCTCCACCACAACACTTCCTAATGCATTCCATTTGTCAACCACTCTGACACTAAAAATGTTCTTTCTAATATCTCTGTGCCTCATTTGGGCACTTAGTTTCCACCTGTGTCCCCTAGTGCGTGTGCCTCTTGTGTTAAATAGCCTGTCTCTATCTACCCTCTCAATTCCCTTGAGAATCTTGGATGTGGTGATCATGTCCCCCCTAACTCTTCTGTCTTCCAGCGAAGTGAGGTTTAATTCCCGTAGCCTCTCATCGTAGCTCATACCTCTCAGTTCGGATACTAGTCTGGTGGAAAACCTTTGAAACTTTTCCAGTTTGGTCTTATCCCTGACTAGATATGGACTCCATGCTTGGGCTGCATACTCCAGGATTGGCCTGACATATGTGGTATACAAAGTTTAAATGATTCTTTACACAAGTTTCTGAAAGCCGTTCTTATATTGGCCAGCCTGGCATATGCCGCTGACGTTATCCTCTTGATATGGGCTGCAGGGAACAGGTCTGGCGTGATGTCAACCCCCAAGTCTTTTTCTCTCTCTGACTTTTGAAGAATTTCATCTCCCAGATGATACCTAGTATCTGACCTCCTGCTCCCTACGCCTATCTTCATTACATTACATTTGCTTGGATTAAACTCTAACAATCATTTGTTCGACCATTCCTTCAGCTTGTCTAGGTCTTTTTGAAGCCTCAAGCAGTCCTCCTCTGTCTTAATCCTTCTCATAATTTTGGCATCATCAGCAAACATTGAGAGAAATGAATCTATACCCTCCGGGAGATCATTTACATAAATCAGAAACAAGATAGGACCGAGTACAGAGCCCTGTGGGACTCCACTGGTTACTTCACGACAATCTGAGGTCTCACCCCTCACCGTAACTCTCTGCTTCCTATTGCTTAGGCACTCCCTTATCCACTGGAGCACCTTACCAGCTACACCTGCCTGTCTCTCCAGCTTATGTGCCAGCCTCTTATGCGGTACTGTGTCAAAGGCTTTCCGACAATCCAAGAAATGCAGTCCGCCCAGCCTTCTCTTTCTTGCTTAATCTTTGTCAACTGGTCGTAGAATTCCATTAAGCCAGTCAGGCAAGATTTACCCTCCCTGAATCCACGTTGGCAATTTGTCACGATGTCCCTTCTCTCCAGATGTGTTACTAGGTTTTTTCTCACGATCTTCTCCATCACCTTGCATGGTATACAAGTCAAGGACACTGGCCTGTAGTTCAGTGCCTCTTGCCTGTCGCCTTTTTTGTATATTGGGACCACATTCGCCGTCTTCCATATTTCTGGTAGGTCTTCCGTCTTCAGTGACCTACTTTACACTATGGAGAGTGGTAAGCAAAGTGCCTCTGCACACTCTTTCAGTACCCATGGTGAGATCCCGTCTGGACCAACAGCCTTTCTAACGTCCAGCTCCAATAGGTGCTTCTTGACCTCCTCACTCGTAATTTCGAACCCTTCCAAGGCCGCCTGGTTTACTTCCCTTTCTCCTAGCACAGTGACCTCACCTTGTTGTATTGTGAAGACCTCCTGGAACCTCTTGTTGAGTTCTTTACACACCTCTTTGTCATTCTCTGTATACCTGTCCTCGCCTGTTCTAAGTTTCATAACCTGTTTTTTCACTGTTGCTTTCCTCCTGATGTGACTATGGAGCAGCTTTGGTTCGGTCTTGGCTTTGTTTGCTATACCATTTTCAAAATTTTTCTTTGTTTCTCTTCTCACCCTAACATACTCATTCCTGATTCTCTGGTATCTCTTTCTCTGCTTTCTGGTGTTCTGTTATTCCAGAAGTTCCTCCACACCCTTTTGTTCAGTCTCTTTGCTTCCATACATGCCCTATTATACCATGGATTCTCCTGTTGCTTCTCGGATTTTTCCCTTTGGGACGAGATGAACCTGTTTTCTGCCTCCTGACACTTTTGGGTGACATAGTCCATCATATCTTGTACAGAATTATCCCTGAGGTCTGTGTCCCTAGGTATTTTCCTCAGGAAACGTCTCATCTCCTCATAGTTCCCCTTTCGGTATGCCAGCCTTTTGTTTCCTAGTTCTTTTTTGGAGGAGATAATTTCTATTTCTACCAGGTACTCAAAGTTTAATACACTGTGGTCAATCATTCCCAAGGGTGCTTCCATCTTAACTTCCCTTATATCCCACTCATTTAGGGTAAATATCAGATCGAGCATGGCTGGTTCGTCTTCTCCTCTCATTCTTGTTGGTTCCTTGATGTGCTGGCTTAGAAAGTGCCCTGTTGCCACGTCCAGCAGCTTAGCTCTCCATGTTTTTGGGCCTGCATGCGGATCTCTGTTCTCCCAGTCTATTTTCCCATGTTTGAAGTCTCCCATGATTAGCAGTCGAGATCCATTCCTGCTGGCAACAGAAGCTGCTCTCTCTATTATGTTAATGGTGGCCATGTGTGATGGTATCCATACAAATGAGACTGAAACTCTTGCTCTGTGTATTTGGTTGTTGACAAAAGTCCAACAATTGGTAGTTGGGCCCCCATTCCCATCCTATGGTCAGTTGTGGGCCCAATCCATACTACTGGTGGTATGGACCCCTTACTCACCCAACAGGTGATAGTGGATCCCATACTTACCCTACAGTTGGTAGTCGACCTCCATACCCATACTTACATACATACATACATCCGATATCCATCCTGTTTGAAGTGTAGTGTACCCCATAGACATACCAACATAACATTCATTCATACCAACACTCCATTCTCTTGAGATTTTCAACGCACATACTATTGTATATTGTGTTGCATGACGAAGCTCCATTATTATATGTATTAATTAATAGTGATTATTATAATTTACTGAGAACTCCCAAGATTTCTCAAAACAAAACTACGAGCCTTCAAAAGGATGTAGCCGATCCATGATATTCGAATAGCATGGACAATAGTACGTAAATTTCCCAACACAAGTGGGGCTGAAAAATGCAGTTTTCAATCAAATTTAACCAGTCACGATTATTCTGCTGTCTATGGCGATGTACGGGTACTATGTCACATGCAGTGAAACGTGAGAATGGATTGGTACCTGGACAAAAGTAGTAGGGGGTAAGCGCCACAGACGATATTTTTTTTCAGGTCAAAATATCGTGTGTAGCGCTTAGGGGGTTTCAGGTGAATTTGGGCAGTCACAGATTTGGGATTAAGGATTTCTTATGAGTGAGTAATTTCTGAGATTATAGAAGTTTGTTAAGAGTTCATATGACGAAAATAATGTCATACAAGTTTGTTAAAGTTCTTATGGGAGAAATTCAAATATCGTGTGTAGCGCTTTAGGGTTTTCAGGTAAATTTGGGGAGTCACAGATTTGGAAGTAAGGAATTCTTATGAGAAAAATAATTTCCGAGATCTTAGAAGTTTGTTAAGCATTCTTAATAGGAAAATAAGTAGGAAAATCTTAAAGAAAAAACTTTAGAAAATATCGTGTTTGTGTCACAGCATTTCCAGGTAAACTCTATGGACAACCTTTGCCCATTTTCAATCACACATTTTCAAAGAGCATTTTCAGAGAATATTGTCTTAGACGTTTTGTTAAGGAAAACAGACAACTTAGCCATAACATTTAGTTTTATATCCATTTACGGCTATTTCACCTGTAAACACCAAAATTGAACAGAGCCCAGTTATAGACAGAAATTCGTCAGAGACCATTTTATACCTTAAAATGAACAGAGTCCACTTTTGCTTTTGTGAGCAAAATTAGTCAGAGACAGTTTTAAGCTCAAATTTCATCAGAGTCCAATTATCAACAGAAATTCGCCAGAGTCTACTTTGAGAGCAAAATTAGTCAGAGACAGTTTTAAGCTCAAATTTCATCAGAGTCCAATTATCAACAGAAATTCGCCAGAGTCTACTTTGAGAGCAAAATTTGACAGAGTCCATTTTATACCCAATTTTCGTCAGAGTCCAGTTTATGCTGAAATTCGCCAGTCTACTTTGAGAGCAAAATTCATCAGAGTCCAGTTCTTGATCAAAATTAATCAGAGTCCAATTGAAGACCCAAATTTGACAGAGACCACATTTTTGCTACTAGCAGTCCAAATTCCCTGAAATTTTTACCCTCTGTATTTCAGACACAGTAAATAAGATCAAAACAGTTATCGAGCTCCAGCTCTCGTCCCCCAACTTAGTTCTCTCTCGTATATTTGTAAATAACCCATCAATTTCCTGAAATTTTACCCCTCTGTATTTCAAACATAGTAAATATGATGTAAACAATTATAAAACTCTAGCGCTTGTCCTCTGTCCAAGTTCACTCCTGTAAATTCATTACTATGAGTCCAAATCCCCCTGAGATTTAAACACCCAACTACATTTTCAGACATAGTAAATAAAAACCAGTTCAGTTATCAAGTTTCAACTCTTGTCCCCCAGCTTAGCTCATTTTGTACAAGTTCTTTATTATCCAACTAAATCACCTGAGATTTAAGATCACCTTATTTCTAACGTAGTTAAATTAATCAGGGCATTAGCCAAGCTCCATTTCCTCAGTCTTAGATCATCGAACATAATTATATCCGATCAAGTCCCTCTCCAGTCTATCTGTTTATCAGAGTAACCACCTTACCATTCTCATCCCCAACATATCCAAACCTTCAATAATCATACTGTATTTGCATATTTTCTCTATATTCACCTGTGTTCTTCACATTTTTTCCATGTTTTCTGTGTTCATTCCATGTTCTACAAATGTTCACAGCATGCTTAGTTCAATTTTTGTTCACCTGTTTTTCTCATTTTTCTGTTTTCTACCATTTTCCCCGTATGTTCTCTATGTTCTTTGTCATGTTTTCATGTACATCATATGTTCTCTGTATAACTTTTATACTCAATATTCATGTTCTCAATGTTCTTAGCTTGTTCTTCACATGTTCAGTGTTCATTCTTTGTATTCCCTATGTTCCTTATCATGTCTTCATATTCTCTATAAGTTCATATTCCCTGCATGTTCACTCTATTCATCAACTTTTTCTTACATGTTTTCTGTGTTCACCGTATGTTCACTGTGTTCATTCCCCTACATAACCTCAATTTTTTTATGTTCTTTGTTTCTTTAAACCAATTTGTTTCTTCCATTCACTAACTAGTTCTTTGCCAAATATTATACAGCAATACAGTTCCCTCAACAATTTTAGTCACCCAGTTTTATTTTCAAAACTATGTCAAAGTAATTCTCGTTGACAACTTAATAGTTCTACCAACCCCGTTCTTAAACAAATCTACACTTTATTCAGTTCCAAATTTTCAAAGACAAACCTTTCTTGTAACTTCTTAACTAAAAATCTTTCGCCAATCAACTAAAACATAGTCACTTTCGTCTTTTCTCAACTAAACTTATTATCCAATCAACCAAAAAATAGTCAGGAATAATCTCATTCAACACCGTTCTTAACTAAAACAACCTTTCTCTTAGCTAAAAATTGTCAAAGGAATCTTTCCAGCACTGTTCATAACTAAACTTATTCCCTAGTCATCAGAAAATAACCGTGTTCTTCATGTTTCATTGTCATTTCATAACTAAAATTATCCATCAATCAACAGAAAAAGTCATATTCATCATTGTTCCTAACTAAAATTATGTTTTCGTCAAGTAAGAAAATATAGTCAAAGATATCTATCATCGTCGTTCTTAACTGACATTTATACTTTGTGGAGCACTAAAATAGTCACTGTCGTCATATTTTTTTCTTGTCTTTCCTCAACTAAAATAGTCAAATGTAACTTTTTCAACACTTTCGTAACTAAAATTATATGTCGCTAAGTAAGAAAAATAGTCAAATGTAACTTTTTCAGCACTTTCGTAAAAATTATATGTCGGTATGTAAGAAAAATAGTCAAAGGTGCTCTCCGTAACACCAAAGTTACTCTTCGAGATAACAAAAGACACTCTCAAACACTCAAAAATTTACTCGCATCCTCAAAGTTATTCTCAGAGTCATCAAAAAGTTAATCTCAGTCATCAAAATGCTATTCTCTAAGTAACCTTTCGTTCATCAGAGAATCTTTCTAAGACATCTTCGTTCATTAAAGTTAATCTCAGAGGCATAAAAGTTATTCTCAGAGCTATCAAAATTATTCTCGATGCCATCAAAAAGTATTTTCTCGTTCATCAAAGTTAATCTCAGAGTTAACAAAGGTAATCTCTAACTCACTTTCGTACATCAAAGTTGTTTCAAAGACATCAAAGTTATTCTCAGAGTTATCCAAAGATATTCTCATGTCCACATAAGTTATTCTGAGCTATCAAAGTTAATCTCAGACATCTTCATTCATAAAAGTTATTCTCAGTCATGAAATGTTATTCTCTAAGTAACTTTCCGTTCATCAAAGATATTCTCTCTAAGCCATCAATGTTCTTCTCTAAGACATAAAAAGTTATTCTCTATGTCATCAAAAAGTTATTCTCTGATCTAACAAAATACTACTCATGTTCTCAAAAGACATTCTCAAAGTCATCGAAGTTATTCAAAGAGCTAGCAAAGTTATTCTCAGAGTCACCTTCGTTCTTCAGAGAAACTTTCCAAAACATCTTTGTTCATCCAAGTTATTCTCGGAGTCATCAAAAGGTATTCTCTAACTCACTTTTGGTCATTAAAGTTAATTTCTATGTTATAAAAGTTTGTCTCAGAGGCATCTAAAGTTAATCTTAGAGTTATCAAATGTAATCTCTAACTCACTTTGTTCATCAAAGTTGATCTCAGAGTTAACAAAGGTAATCTCTAACTCACTCTCGTTCATCAAAGTTGTTTCAAAGATATCAAAGTTAATCTCAGAGTTATCCAAAGATATTCTCATGTCCACAAAAGTTATTCTAAGAGCTATCAAACTTGTTCTCAAAGTTATCAAAGTTAATCACAGAGTCATCAAAGTTATTTTGTAACTCACTTTTGTTCATTAAAGTTAATTTCTATGTTATAAAAGTTATTCTCAGAGACATCTAAAGTTAATCTTGCTCTTCAAAGTTGTTCTCTAAGACGTAAAAGTTATTCTCTAAGACATCAATGTTGTTCTCTAAAACATCAATGTTGTTCTCTAAGACATCAAAGATGTTCTCTAAATCATAAAAGTTAATCGTTAAGTCACCTTCGTTCATTAGAGAAACTTTCCAATCCATCTTCGTTGACCAAAGTTATTCTCAGAGTCATCAAAGCGATCTCTAATTCACCTTCATTCTCCAAAAGTTGTTCTCTAAGACACCTTCGTTCATCAAAGAAACTCTCCTTCTTCCATCATGTTATTCTTTAAGACATCTTCAGTCATAAAATTTCTCTCCAAAATGTAACTAGTTCAGCTTTTCATACCAAACCTGCACTTCTGTTAAAACATATTTTCTTAGTTGCTTTACCCTAAAACTGTTCTCTGAACTACACTGTTCAAACCTATGTAACCTATCCTCTCCACCCAATGTTACTTAGTTAACGTAACGTTCCTAAACCTAACTTTACCTATCCTAACATAACTTACCTTACCTTACCTATCTTACCTAACTTTACCTATCTTACCTAACTTAACCTGCATAACCTAACTTTACCTATCCTAACATAACTTACCTTACCTATCATACCTAACTTACCTAACCTAACTTACCTACATTTACCTAACTTAACCTGCTTAACCTAACTTTACCTATCCTAACTTAACTTACCTAACTTATCCTGCTTAACCTAACTTACCTACATTACCTAACTTAACCTGCTTAACCTAACTTTACCTATCCTAACTTAAGTTACCTAACTTACCTAACTTAACCTAACTTACCTACATTTACCAAACTTAACCTGCTTAACCTAACTTACATAATTTAACCTAACTTACATAATTTAACCTAACTTATCCTGCTTAACCTAACTTACCTTACCTTACCTAACTTAACCTGCTTAACCTAACTTACATAATTTAACCTGCTTAACCTAACTTATATAACTTATCTTACCTATCCTAACCTAACTTGCTTTACCTAACTTAATCTTACATTCCCAAACTGATGTATCCAAACTTATCTAGTCCAACCAGACATGATCTAACTTACATAAGTATTCCTGCTTGTCTTTTGTGTTTCGTCAATCATTGTCTCATATTCATTTACTCATTTCATTAGTTAATTTCTCAAATGGTCACTTATGCATTTCAAGTGCTATTTGTTAGAGATTGGATATTTAAGCATTTCAAAGAATTTTTGTTATATATGGGCATTTACTCATTTCAAGGGTTAATTTCTCAAATGGACGTTTTTGCATTTCAAGTGTTATTTGTTTAAGATTGGGTGTTTAACCATTTCAAAGGATTTTTGTTATATATGGGAATTTACTCGTTTCAAGGGCTAATTTCTCAAATGGTCATTTTTGCAGATCAAGGGTTATTTGTTAAAGTTCATCAAGTTGCTGATAAGTTGTATTTATTATGTTTGTTATCATTTATTCTTATTCCCCAACCCCATAACCTAACCTCTTGTAATCTTAGTGTATTTAGTAGGTTCTATCATATGTTCTTATTCCCCAACCCTTTAACCTAACCTTTCAGATGTAGTTTATTGTGTTTTTTGACGTATTTGTTGAATATATTATCCTTTTCCTAACCTTTCAGATGTAGTTTTGTTTCTCCTTTTTGTATATTTTTACCCAAACCCACCATCCCACTTAACCTTCTTTCCTTCTTTTACTTTGTTTTCACATATAAGTTCATTCTTTATCATAGTAATAATAAAAATTACAATAGTAAAGAATCAGATCTACTAAGACTTGAATTTGAGAAAAAAGAAAAACTAAGTGAATGAGAGTGAGGGTGAGAGAATGGGAGCATTAAGACTTGAATTTGAGAAGCAAGAGAGCATTTGAGCAAATGAGTGAGTGAGAGGGGGAAGAAGAGAGAGAATAAGGGAGAGAGATAGAAAAGGAGGGTTAGAAGGAGTAGGAGAAACAAAGTAAAAGAAGGAAAGAAGGTTAAGTGGGATGGTGGGTTTGGGTAAAAATATACAAAAAGGAGAAACAAAACTACATCTGAAAGGTTAGGAAAAGGTAATATATTCAACAAATACGTCAAAAAACACAATAAACTACATCTGAAAGGTTAGGTTAAAGGGTTGGGGAATAAGAACATATGATAGAACCTACTAAATACACTAAGATTACAAGAGGTTAGGTTATGGGGTTGGGGAATAAGAATAAATGATAACAAACATAATAAATACAACTTATCAGCAACTTGATGAACTTTAACAAATAACCCTTGATCTGCAAAAATGACCATTTGAGAAATTAGCCCTTGAAACGAGTAAATTCCCATATATAACAAAAATCCTTTGAAATGGTTAAACACCCAATCTTAAACAAATAACACTTGAAATGCAAAAACGTCCATTTGAGAAATTAACCCTTGAAATGAGTAAATGCCCATATATAACAAAAATTCTTTGAAATGCTTAAATATCCAATCTCTAACAAATAGCACTTGAAATGCATAAGTGACCATTTGAGAAATTAACTAATGAAATGAGTAAATGAATATGAGACAATGATTGACGAAACACAAAAGACAAGCAGGAATACTTATGTAAGTTAGATCATGTCTGGTTGGACTAGATAAGTTAGGATACATCAGTTTGGGAATGTAAGATTAAGTTAGGTAAAGCAAGTTAGGTTAGGATAGGTAAGATAAGTTATATAAGTTAGGTTAAGCAGGTTAAATTATGTAAGTTAGGTTAAGTTAGGTAAGGTAAGGTAAGTTAGGTTAAGTTAGGTAAGTTAGGTTAAGTTATGTAAGTTAGGTTAAGCAGGTTAAGTTAGGTAAGGTAAGTTAGGTTAAGCAGGTTAAGTTAGGTAATGTAGGTAAGTTAGGTCAAGCAGGTTAAGTTAGGTAAGGTAAGGTAAGTTAGGTTAAGTTAGGTAAGTTAGGTTAAGTTATGTAAGTTAGGTTAAGCAGGTTAAGTTAGGTAAGGTAAGGTAAGTTAGGTTAAGCAGGATAAGTTAGGTTAAATTATGTAAGTTAGGTTAACCTGCTTAACCTAACTTACATAATTTAACACTTTCGCGCTTTAGATTAGAGATAACTCGTCGCCGTTTTCTCTTACGATTCCGCATAACAGCCTACTTTTCTCGTCCATCGAAAAAATATTTCTATAAATTCCATTTTTTAACCGAAATGGATGGGGATATTTTTGTTTTGTGGAGAATTTATTTGCGAATGTTTTGGTACCAGAATGAATATTGTATCACATAAACTTCTATGAGTAAAAAAAAAAATACACAAAGTATGTTTGGGGGTGTGGCGAGCGTGTGGCAGTGGGTTCCCTTTAGCCGTTGATATATCCAACACGTGGGAAATATTTGTATGTGTTATGTATATGTCTGTGTAGGGAATTTTACTGCGATCACTGTCATACAAATTATAAAATGTTTCAACAAGTATAAACATGACAAACATCAAACGAACGAAAACAATGCGTTCGATTCTGCCGCGAACGCATACTGAGCGACGTGGTTCTATATTTGGCGCTTCTCTTACACATGCTTTGTACAAATGATATACAGTTCATCTTATAGAAAAGTTTATTGCGAACACATTGGTATAAAAAAGAAATACGTACATAGAAAAGTAGGGTCAGGAAACGTATAAACTTTCCAAGCATGATTTCCCCCCTGTGTTTTCGCCAGTGCGCTCGCGGCTAACTACTCTCCACTTCACACACTCTTGCGGGTGGGCAATTACCTATATTAAACATTCATATGCATATGTCCGTGTAGAGAATTGTATTGCGATTCCAATGATACCAAAATTAGCGATGTAGGACAACTGTAGGCTTCGCAACCATTAAGAGAGTGGAAACATTTTGTTGCTGTTTGGCGCTCTCGGCGAGTGATCTGCATAGTTTTTTATTTGGGGTTGATACTCCTTATGCTTGGGCGGCATTTTATAGGTATGCTCTTATAGACAATTTCATTGCGAACACAGTGATACCAAATTTAAATACGTGCGCCTTCAATTATTGTCAGGACAGTCAAAAGAGTGTACACTTTTCGGTCTTACCGCGTAGGCGCGCGAAGCCTAACCTAATATATCATATTTATTCATTACTAACGTATTGCCAGGAAGCTTTCTGAAGCTTGCGTAGCTTGTGGTAGCTTGTGGTAATTAGACGGACCCTTACAAACTCCCAGAGGTACTTGTAGCCGAGCCTAAACCTAGCAGTGGTAACATCTAGAAGTCTGCTAACATAATTGGATGATCCATAGACTAGCGATTCATCAAAGTTTATACAATATTGTGAAATTGAGAGTCAGTGTAGTAACATAAATTGGTAAATCATAAATATTGTAAGTTAAGAATCTGATGCATGTGTGTGTGTTGGGGGGGGGGGGGGGTTATACCCTTGGTAAGCGAGAGTGGAAAGTAACCTTAGACGTACTGCGGTCAATGTTGGGGTTAGGGAGGGTGGGAGAGTCAAATTCACCTTCCAACATCTGGGCATAATACCACCAGCCTCCATAACACTCCATCAGCCTCCAGCTGATGCTTGTAGATGCCTCATCTAACCTCACCTATGTCACACATTAACCAACAGTTCGTGTGATGTTTAAACTTATCACAGTGGCGTCTCACCAGTTTAAACTGCATTGGATTTTGTCCCGAAATAGCTATATGCTGACTGGACGTTTATGTATGTATGTATGTATGTATGTATGTATGTATGTATGTATGTATGTATGTATGTATGTATGTATGTATGTATGTATGTATGTATGTATGCATGTATGTATGTATGTATGTATGTATGTATGTACGCATGCATGTATGTATGTACGCATGTATGTATGTACGCATGTATGTATGTATGTATGTGTGTGTGTATGTATGTATGTATGTATGTATGTATGTATGTATGTATGTACGCATGCATGTATGTATGGATGGATGTACGCATGTATGTATGTATGTATGTATGTATGTATGTATGTATGTATGTATGTATGTATGTATGTATGTGTGTATGTATTTATTCCCAATCACGTTAAAGACTCCCCCTCTATCATCCAATTAAAGAGAAAAACAACTATGTACTAAATAATCAACTCCTTGTAACTTTAATTATGCTGACCTTCCTATCTGTATTCAGACTGAACCTACCATCATTATAGGTGATTATAACGCTAGACATAGGAATATTGGTAATTCGCAGTTCAATAATCGTAACGGCAACCAACTGTTGTCACTATTAGGTAGTCACGATGATGCACAGATTGTGGGTGACCTTGAACCAACGCATATCTACGGAGGTATTCTTGATCTATGTCTCGGTTTCAACGTCTCCCACACCGTGTGCGCCTCGTCAATAGTGCCAGATATGGCGTCTGGTCATCTGGCCATATTAGCCACTGTAAGCATTGGCAGCTCTATCCTCCATGGTGGAGTGTTCAAGCGGAAGAGGCTGGCTGTGCCCATCGATCAACGAGACAATCTTGTTGCTCATGTGTCAGATTGGTGCAGTTCATCTGAGCCTTCATCAGTTGAAGATTTTAACAATGAGCTCGCAGGTACTATCGAGCAGTTTATAGAATCACTTGATCCATCGTCCAGGCCACGTAACCCAAATTACACTGGTCATAGCACTTATGTTTATTATATTGATTCTAAGTTGCATACACTAAAACGCACTGCCACAATAATTGGACTAGCTTATAGAAGGACCCGCACTGCTGATATGCTTCGGCTCTTTCAAGCGGCTCTGGCTAAGGCCAGGGAACGTATGGTGGAGCTGAGGCAGACAGACTGGGAAACTTTTGTTCGTGGTCTCAATTCTCACACGCCACTAAGTCGGGCATGGAAGGATATCAACAAGGTCAATGGGAAAAATGCTGCAGAGATCTCGTACCCTAATCCTCTCCACAGAGCAAATGAGCTTGTTGATGCTTGGGCCACGACTTCCAGCTTTGACAGTCTTCCTCTACCCTCACAGAATGAATTAAATAATAAGATATACTGATAGGGCAAGGCTCCTTGACTTCGTGCTTCATCAAGAGGATGACTGTGACATGTTTTTTACTGAATACGAACTAGATTCTGCTCTACATAAAGGCAAAGCTACATCACCCGGGGAGGATGAAGTTACTTACGGCATACTGCATATGCTTCTGCTAGTTCCAGGGAATCCCTTGCTTCAATTGTATAATATGAGCTATGTAACTGGGGAGCTTCCTAAGTCATGGACCAACAGTCTTATTATTCCCATTCTTAAACCTCATCAGCCGAGTGCTTTTCGCCCAATCTCCCTCACTAGTTGTCTCTATAAGTGTCTTGAGAGGATGGTTCTCAACCGTCTCCTTTACAAAATTAATAATATGTTGTCTCCCCAGATATATGGCTTTACGCATGGAAAGAGTGTACATCACTGTATTGCCACATTCCTCACCCTGCATACTGATAGGTCATATACCACTTTCCTAGATCTTAAGTCAGCCTTTGGCATTGCTAACCCACACGTCATTCTGAGAGAACTTGCTAAAATGAATATTGGAGGATGGCTTCTACGGTGGATAAGAGGCTATCTATCCAACAGGAAATCATCTGTACTGTTCCAAGGGCATAGGCGTGTAACGAGAGATTTTGAACTTGGCACTCCACAGGGAGGTGTCCTCAGTCGTACTCTGTTCAATGTGTTAATCAATGCACTTTTAAACTTAGTAACTAGAAGGTCCAGCGAACACATCATTAGCTATGCGGATGATATACTGATCCACACCAATGGGTATACCAACACCCAAAATATTCTGAACTCTGTATTGTACACATGTCAGGAATTATGCTTAGTCATCTCAGTAGAGAAAACAAAGATCCTGAACCGACACCCACCCAGACGGGGTGGGGCCGTTCGCAAAATGCAGTTGGATGATGGCTCTCTGCTCGACTATGTTACCAGATACAAATACCTTGGTCTTGAGGTTCTACTGTACCGCAATGTTTTAGCCAGACTGGGTCGTCAATGTAGAGAGAGGCTCCGTGCTCTCAAGGCTGTGGCAGGCTGTGGCAGGCAAACACAACTGTACCGTACAGTGTTATATATTTATTTCAGTTTGAACAATTTTTAACATTAAAGGACAAATCCTTTAATTGGTTGAAATTGGTTTTAACATTCGAAATCTAATTTGTTGATGTTAAATAATATAAGGTTCAAATTTATTAAGATACATACTTTAAAAACTATTTCTATTTGACACCAACAGTATCACGTTAAGAGAAGCGTCTCGCCTTGCTAACCCAAGTATAAAATATATAAAGAAACGGTGCAACTGTACTGGTATCTGCAGTACAAATATATGTCCCTATTTAAAGAAAAAATAAACTGCACCAATCACTGCCACTCCTCACACCAATGCAACAATAAGGAGCTTCATATAAAATCTGCATGTGGCCTCATCAAACAAACTGTGCCAAGCGTAGAAGGCCTTCATGACCCAGCGTTGTAGCGGGACCTCTCCTGGCCAGTTACAATTGGTGAATTTATTCAAATTATCCAAATTGATGGTTGTCACTGGGTCACCAACCATCAACGTTTCCAACATTAGAGTAACTGGACAAATTAACATATACGACACCAGGCATAAATTACCATCCAAATCTACTGCAGTTATCGTGTGTGCTCTTGCTAATTGCCAGGATGATAAGCTGATATGCAATATAATGAATGTCAGCAGACACAGGGACTCAAGTATGAGTGGGATATATGCTGTGGCGTTTGCTGCATCACTTGCAAGTGGTGTAGATCCGGTGAACCTCGTATGATGTGCAGAATGAGACAACATCTTCAAGAGAACTTTAAAGGAAAGTGTCTCATCTCATTCCCTGCAGCTCAGACACTGAGAAGAAAACGAATCATCCGGTCATGATCGATGCAAGTGTACTGCATTTGCAGAAAGCCAAATGATTTGAAGCTGATGGTATGCTGTGACCGTTGCAATATTTGGAACCATGGATCATGTGTAGGTGTTACAGAATGTAATGATGATTCGTGGATTTGTTTCTTGTGCGCTAGCAAGTTGTGAATTATAATTTAAAATACTTAATTAATACATTATTATTATAACCTTACCAAATGCTTTGCTGAATCAAATAATGTTATTACTTTCAATGTGTTACAATAGCATAATTAAGTGCTGCAAGTGTCAGGTCTTTTATATAGTCGGTATTTGTTATATTCTGTACTCCTTTTATGTTATTTAAATTTCAAATAGAAATAGTTTTTAGAGTATGTATCTTAATAAATTTGAACCTTATATTATTTAACATCAACAAATTAGATTTCGAATGTTAGAACCAATTTCAACCAATTAAAGGATTTATCCTTTAATGTTAAAAATTGTTCAAACTGAAATAAATATATAACACTGTATGGTACAGTTGTGTTTAATTATGTTTTGCGATTCCTTTGGAAAAGGTATTTGTGCACCAAGTACTACAAGGTCATTATGAGATATGCTGAATGTTGTCAATATACCATCTGAATATGCTTCACTTTGCGTTAATCATTGGACGTCCTAATGATTAAGGTCCCCAAAAGGACTTAATCAAACCTCAGTGGATATTTTTACTCTCCCTCTCTCTCAGAGCATCCCCTTATGTGTTGTATGTGGGTGCTGAAGTTCAGTCTCTTGTCTATGTATAGGTGAAGGAGCTTTCCATAATTGTTATTGCTAATGTTTACTTGTAATACTGGGTATACATCCAGTCCAGTGTTCTTACCCTCGACCGCGGCGAGGGTAAGCCGCGGCCGTATGGTCTGAAACCCACAAATATTTACAATGGGGGGGGGGGAATAACATTTCATCTTCAAGCACGCGCACACAAATGAACTATGTTACTTAACTGGAAGCACTCGTACAACATAATTTACACGATTTCTCAGGATTATTATACTTCTTACCAGTATATATACAGTATAGTACCTAGGAGGTTCTCTTCAATGATATCTAAGATAATTAAAAGAACCCAAGCAAACTACTGTGGAAATGTGCAGGACAAACATATCAATTGTGACACTAGCTCTCCACATATGGCATTTGCTTAATTTAGAAACTGTACTTGTGGTCGATCTCGAACCCATGTTGTTGATGTGACGATGTGTTATGAATTTTGTGGCTAGCTCCTCAAGATTGTAACTTGCTTAGATAAATAAATTGTGTGTTCAGTCCCTGAACCCATTATGTGATAAATTAACTAAACTAAAAAGTATAGTATGGCGACGAAACCTGAACTGCATAATGTAAATAGGGATTAACCAGAAAAAGATTTAGGTGAAGAATAACACCAGGTAACTGTAAAGCTGCCGCCCAGTTGGGTGGGTGTGGAGCACATGACTGTAAAGCTGCCGCCCAGTTGGGTGGGTGTCGAGCACATGATTGTAAAGCTGTCGCCCAGTTGGGTGGGTGTGGAGCACATGACTGTAAAGCTGCCGCCCAGTTGGGTGGGTGTGGAGCACATGATTGTAAAGCTGCCGCCCAGTTGGGTGGGTGTGGAGCACATGACTGTAAAGCTGTCGCCCAGTTGGGTGGGTGTGGAGCAAGACTAGTAACTTTGCGACTCCTCATAGATTTAAAGTGCCTTCTATAGTGACTGTTGTGAGCCTCTTGTTGAATCACTTGTGACACAAAAGATTACTGATGTGTGTATTTGTGTGGGTGATTAAATATGTATGTATACGTATGAATATGTACATGTGTGCATAAGTATGTGTACATTAATAATTTTGTAACTAGCGTCAAAAGATTGTTATTTGCTTAGCTAAACGAACTAGAAGGTTCAGTTCCTGAACCGATTATGTGCCTCTGTAATCCTTTACACCACCGCCCACGGGATGGGTATGGGGTGCATAATAAAGAAACAAATTGATTGAATCTTCGTTTTCACTTCAGTTATATTTATGACAAAGGATTTTAAATGCAGCCTATATTTCTACCTTTCTGATGACAAATACTTTCGTTAATTACAATATCTAGATCAAACTAACATTGATTTTCAAAAGGTTGTATATTTTCCATCAATGGAGAGCATCAGCCAAGAAGCCTTTTTTAAAATATGAATATCTTTTCTCACCCAATAAGATCTAATCTCTGAAGAAAAAGCAAAAATCGACTTGATTGTAACCTATCCACTGCTGCCCATTGGATGTGGAAGAGTTATGTGTAGGATAAACATATCAACTGTGACACTAGCCCTCCATATATGTCAGTTGCTTAAATTATATACTGTACTTGTGGTCGGTCTCGAGCCCATTGTTGATGTGACAATGTGCATTGACTTTTGTTACTAGCTTATCAAGATTATAACTTGCTTGGCTATATGAATTGTGGGGCTCAGTCCCTGAGCCCATTATGTGCCTCTGTAACACTCCACTATCGCCCATAGGATGGGTATGGGGTGCATAATAAATGAACTAAACTAAGCTCTGCCTTTTTATAACATATACAATTATAAACTTTATTTGTGAATCTCAATTAATTAAACAATATATCACAGAGCCTGTAGGGTTCGGTGAGATGAGCGAAGAGACATGGGAGATTTTACATAAGTACAGTACATGGTAGTTTAAGTAGCGAACGCATGTCAACGAATAACGAGTATATATAAAAAACTATTGTCCTATGAAGTCGATTTAACTTCCAAACATATATTTTTTTAATAAATGTTAAATGTTTTCTGGCTAGTTATGTTAGATTTTATTAAAAATACGTATTCTACTTGTTAACATTATAATTTAAATTTGGGATAATTTGTGCAGAGAAGTGCGACAACTGGATATGCCAACAAACACTTTACAAACAACGATATATCTTGGATAAGTCGCTCCATAACATTGACGCTTGGACCGTCGACTTCCTTTGATGCTACTTATTTACTTATTTCATAATGAAATTATATTAGTTTGGAGTAAATATATGTTTTCTCATGTTCTGCATTCAGCACCCACATTATAGTGAGTAAATATACCATATTACTTCATTACTTAAATAATGCTAGGAGGGTTTGAGTAGCTTTGGGTCTTTAGTGGACAGAATCTCCAATAGATGGGGCGAGAGTCGCCCCCATCTCTCTCACCCGAGCAAGAGTCGAAACTTAATTTAAAATTGATATATCTTTGTTCTCGAACATGATATATTTCATTTGGTGCAATCATAATAATGTTCATATCTCGGTCTTTCTGGAGGAATATAAGATTTTAGGCTTTATTAGCGTATCTTTGTTAATTTTTCAATATGTGTAGACGCCTACGCAAGTGCGTAGGCGTCTGCACTCCATGCCCGACAAGCTACTGAGCGCTACTATAAAAACATATGTATCTTCACTTGAGCTATAAATATGTATATTGTAATGTATTTAAAATGAAGCTCTTATTTCTATCTTGCTTAAGACATATAAAACATTTGTGTTTATTAACGAATTTACGTGAAATAAACATTGATCTGAGAGAGAGTTGCTCTTTCGTTCAGTCTGTACGGGGTTGGAGCTCCATAATTTTTAAAATACATGTATCTTCATTAGAACTTTAAATATGTCTATGGTAAAGTGTTTAAAGTGAAGCTTATATGTCTGCCTTTCTTGAGACATATAAAACATATATGTTTATTAACGAATTCACGTGAAATAAACATTGTTCTGAGAGAAAGCAAATCATCAAATGCAATTCAGCTACAGATAGACAACATTACTTCAGTAATAAAAATGATGGCAAGTTTCTTGGCCTATTCCTAGACAAGAGGCTCAACTACAGCACCCACATTCAACACATAACTAAGAAAGTCTCTAAGACAGTTGGTATACTCTCCAAAATCAGATATTATGTTCCTAACTCTGCTCTCCTCTCACTATATTATGCACTAATCTACCCCTATCTTAATTATGGTATCTGTGCATGGGGGTCTACCACTGCAAACCACCTTAAGCCCATCATCACACAGCAAAAATCTGCTATCAGAATAATAATTAACTCTGCTTTCAGACAACACAAAACTCCCTTGTTTAAATCCCTAAACTTGCGAAATATTATCTCCCTCCACACATTCTCTTGTGTCAACTACACTTACAAAACCCTGTTCTTAAATGCAGACCATGCTCTGAAACTCTCCCTGGACAGATGTAATAGGACCCATTATCACCACACCAGAAATAAATATCTCTTTGATATCCCCAGGGTCAAACTTAATCTGTGTAAACACTCTATGCAAATTAAGGGACCTAGTCTATGGAACTCACTCCCTAGTGAATTGAAAAACTGTAAAACTTTTGCCTTATTTAAAAGCAAAACCAAAAAGTACCTAATTTCATCTTCATAGTTTCCTACACTGAGCTTTAAATTTGCTCTGTACCTAGTGTTACCCAATCTCCTAATTTTTATGTAGTATCAAACAACCTTATCATTGTGTTCATTGCTGTCTTCTTTTATGTGCTAGCCATATGCTGGATTGTGACTACCAATTTTTGTCAACTACCATTCAAGCTGTCATTGCAATCAATCTTATATTGTTTCTGCTATATTGTGCCTACCAATTTTTGTCAACTACCATTCAAGCTGTCATTGCAATCAATCTTAGCTACCTATGTGCTTTAATATACTGTACCTACAATTTTCTCTCATCTTATTTTTTTCATTCCACGTAACTGTTATCATTTTTTTGTCTATAAATTTTGCAAGCATTTACCTTCTTAAAATTTTCTTTGATTAAGGACCTGCCCGAAACGCTGCGCGTACTAGTGGCTTTACAAGACTATAATTACCATATTATGTATCCTCACATTCCCAATGTACATTCTTGTATATGCATAAATAAATAAATAAATAAATAAATAAAGAGTTGCTCGGTCGATCGATCTGTCTGGGGTCGGAGCTCGGCTATTATTAAAATACACGTATCTTCGCTTTGAATTTAAATATACCCATAGTAAGGTATTTAGAATGAAGCTTATATTTCTATCTTTCTTGTGACATATAAAACTCTTACGTTTATTAAGAAATCTGCGTGAAATAGGCATGGTTCTGAGATGAATGCTGCGGTTTTTCGAGCTCGACGCGCGACAATGGACGCCATGCACATCCAGTGGGTGTTATTGGACCCCATACCCATTCTATGGGTGGTTGGAGCCCCACACTCATTCTATGGGTGGTTGGAGCCCCATACCCATCCTGTGGGTTGTAGTGGACGCCATACTCATCCTGTGGGTGGTATTGGACCCCATACCCTTCCTGTGGGTGGATGTGGTCCCCATACTCATCCTGTGGGTGGATGTGACCCTCATACCCATCCTGTGGGTGGTATTGGACCCCTTACCCACCTAACAGGTGGTAGTGGACAATATACCCATCCTAGCTATAGTTGGTATAGTAGACACAATAATATCCTGTTTGCAGTAGTTTACCCCATAGACATTCCAACGTAACATCGTTTTCTGTTAGCGTTCCTACAAAACATCCTTTAAAGATTTGTAAAGCACAAACTATGGTATATAATATTGATTGGTGAAGCACTGTTATTCTATGTAATAATTTTTAGTGCTTATTATAATTTACTAAGAACAACTAATATTTCTCAAAACAAAACTACGAGCCTTCAATAGGAAGTAGCTGATCTGTAGTATTCTAAGAGCATGGACAATAGTAGGTCAATTTCACAACCCATGTGGGATCTGAAAACTACAATTTTCCTTATAATTGAACCAATCACGACTATTCTGCTATCTAGGTTGACGGATGGATACTGTGAGACGTAAATTGGTACGTGAGGAAGAGTTTGGGCCTTGGAAAAAAAGTAACTGGGAATATATCACATATTTACTAATTCATATTCAACATATTGACTTTAAGCATTAAGTCATATATGTGCTGTCTTGTGTGAGAACGGGTTGGTGTGTGTGTGTGTGTACTCACCTAGTTGTGTTTGCGGGGGTTGAGCTCTGGCTCTTTGGTCCCGCCTTTCAACCATCAATCAACAGGTGTGCAGATTCCTGAGCCTATCGGGCTCTGTCATATCTACACTTGAAACTGTGTATGGAGTCAGCCTCCACCACATCACTTCCTAATGCATTCCATTTGTCAACCACTCTGACAATAAAAAAGTTCTTTCTAATATCTCTGTGGCTCATTTGGGCACTCAGTTTCCACCTGTGTCCCCTTGTGCGTGTTCCCCTTGTGTTAAATAGACTGTCTTTATCTACCCTATCAATCCCCTTCAGAATCTTGAATGTGGTGATCATGTCCCCCCTAACTCTTCTGTCTTCCAGCGAAGTGAGGTTTAATTCCCGTAGTCTCTCCTCGTAGCTCATACCTCTCAGCTCGGGTACTAGTCTGGTGGCAAACCTTTGAACCTTTTCCAGTTTAGTCTTATCCTTGACTAGATATGGACTCCATGCTGGGGCTGCATACTCCAGGATTGGCCTGACATATGTGGTATACAAAGTTCTGAATGATTCTTTACACAAGTTTCTGAATGCCGTTCGTATGTTGGCCAGCCTGGCATATGCCGCTGATGTTATCCGCTTGATATGTGCTGCAGGAGACAGGTCTGGCGTGATATCAACCCCCAAGTCTTTTTCCTTCTCTGACTCCTGAAGAATTTCCTCTCCCAGATGATACCTTGTATCTGGCCTCCTGCTCCCTACACCTATCTTCATTACATTACATTTGGTTGGGTTAAACTCTAACAACCATTTGTTCGACCATTCCTTCAGCTTGTCTAGGTCTTCTTGAAGCCTCAAGCAGTCATCCTCTGTCTTAATCCTTCTCATAATTTTGGCATCATCAGCAAACATTGAGAGAAATGAATCTATACCCTCCGGGAGATCATTTACATAAATCAGAAACAAGATAGGACCGAGTACAGAGCCCTGTGGGACTCCACTGGTGACTTCACGCCAATCGGAGGTCTCACCCCTCACCGTAACTCTCTGCTTCCTATTGCTTAGATACTCCCTTATCCACTGGATCACCTTACCAGCTACACCTGCCTGTCTCTCCAGCTTATGTACCAGCCTCTTATGCGGTACTGTGTCAAAGGCTTTCCGACAATCCAAGAAATGTGTGTGTGTGTGT